>NW_007726417.1:473983-503288 GCF_000696425.1 Galeopterus variegatus | reverse complement strand
GCCGGGGGGCTGCGGGAGAGCCACGGAAGGCGGGCGGTGGGGGCACGGCGCGTGGCGTCTGCGGGGGCGTGCGCAACAGCGCCAGGACCCAGTCCGGCAGGGTAGGGGCGGGCGCCGGGGGATGGTGGCGGCGCGGCGTTGGAGCGCGCGGCGTGCGAAAGGCAGGGGGCGGCGGTGGGGCCGGGAGCGGGGTCAGGTACTCCAGGGGCGGCGCCAGCAGCTCCTCGGGCTCTGGGGCCGTGGGGCTTACGGAGGAGGCGGGCGGGGGGATGGAGAAGAGCTCCGTGAAGTTGGGCACCGAGTCGCTGATGAACGTCACGTTCCCATAGACGTGCTGCGGAAAGGCCTTGTCCACTGATTGGCTCCCTCCGGGTCCCGGCACCCCTGCTGAGGCGATCTGCGACGTGCGCACGTGGTAAGGGAAGTTCTTGTTGGCTGCTGATGGGCGGGTCATGATCTGGGGCGGGAGGACACAGGTTAGAGAAGCACTGTCCAGGCCCCAGGCTGTCTCCATAAACTTGGGGTCCTAAGGGTTCTCTTTCGCTTGACTCACACCCATACACACTTCCTTGCAATCATTCAGACTGAATTAGACTCCTCCTCTGGGCTCTCACAGTGCCCTGAGCTCTAACCTTTCCCCCCCGCACCCCATACAACTTTTTTTTTTTTCCTTTTTGTCTTTTTTCATGACCAGCAACGGATCGCAACCCTCAGTGTCGCGTCCGTACCGGACCGGGACCGGCAACGGGATCGCAATGCGCCCGCACCTCGCTCAGCCAGTGAGCGGCCGGTCTGTATGTGGGATCCGAACCCTCGGCGGGAGCGCCGCCGCGCTCACAAGCGGCACACCTTAGCAATGCGCCACCGGGCCAGCCCCATACAACTCTTATTACTCTGCCTCTGCTTCCTCTATCAGAGACCTGATTACCGGGCTATCACTGATTGGTTGAGATCAGTGTCCTACACTGTCCAGTATGATAGCTACTAGCCACACATGGCTTGAATTAATCAAAATTAAACTAAAATTTTGGTTTCTCAGTCACACTAGCCACATTCAAGTGCTCAATTTACACATATGGTTAATAGCTTTCATATGGGACAGTGCAGACTACAGAATATTTTCATAAACATGGAAAGTTGAATTGGACAGCAACTAATACACGCTAGAATGTTAGCTTCAAGAGAGCAGGAACTTGACTCTTCTGTTCCCTGCTGGATCCCCAGTACCTTCTAGAACAGTGCCTGACACACGTAAGTATTGGTTGAATGTGGGGATGTTAGTCTGGTAGGCCATGAGGGTGGGGAGAGGGTGTGACTCCATCACTACACCCCAGAAGCCCAGCACAGCCCCTTGAAAGTTGTGTTGAATAAGTAAACAAGGAGCTGAAACCAATGAGCTATGGGAAGCCAGAAGTGGAGCATGCTGATCTAATGTAAGCATTTTTAGGAAGGAAGCTGGCTGGGCCGGCCCGTGGTTCACTTGGGAGAGTGCAGTGCTGATAACACCAAGGCCACGGGTTCGGATCCTATATAGGGATGGCTGGTTGGCTCACTGGCTGCGCGTGGTGTTGACAACACCAAGCCAAGGGTTGAGATCCCCTTGCCGGTCATCTTTTTATTTTAAAAAAAAAAAAAAAAAAAAAAGGAAAGAAGCTGACTGAAGGTGAAATATAGCAGGCACTGTATTTGGTGTTCTGAGCCTGCATCCCACCTCTGAGCTCCATAGCTCACTGAGTGCGGGATCTGGGGTATGCTGATTAAACTCTTTGTGCCTCACCGGGGAAAAGGAATTGTAGTGCCTACATGAAAAGATGAGACAGTGGAAATGAAAACTGCTGGTGCAGAGCCTGGCACATGGTTGGTTCTCAGTATTTCTCCTCTTTCTGTCCCTTTCTGACTTTCTGCAGAGCTCAAGATGGTCTGGGCTGGGAAGGTGAGCAAGTCCATACCTACATCAGCCTCTAAATTGGAGGATGGAAGACCCAATCCCCTCCCTCTGCAGCTGAGTACATTCCCTACACAGGATCCCTACATTTGTGGATCCCTAGGTCAGGAGCTGGGGCCCTTCAGTGATGCCTGTTTCTCTTTCTGGCTCCCCTTTATGTGAAAGCTTTTGGTCTGCTTGAGAAAGACAGGGTTCAAAATGCCTGCCCTGGCACCAAAGGCCATAGAGCCCTGAAAGATCACCTCCCCTCTCTGGGCCTTAGCTTCCCCTCTCTGTATAGTGGGTACAATGACCATTATCCATCCTTTCCTGGAGCTGATCTGACAGTTAAAAAAGACAGCGAGAGTAAAATATGATGTTCCTAGCATGAAACAAGCTGGTTCAAGAGAGGTGCCCAGTGAACAGTTGCTGAATGGATGGATGGATGGATGAATGAATGAATGAATACAAGAACAGTCACCAAGAACGTCAGATAGAATGTGAACAAGGGCAAAGAATAGATTTGGTGCTGGTACCCTCCTGATGCCTAGGTCTTGACAACACTGTTCAGATCTAGGCCCCCAGGAACCCCAGCCTGTCCAATCCCAGCTGCTCCTTCCTGAACAATGGCCTGTGATGGGAGAATGTGTGGGAGAAGGATGGAGTAGAGACGAAGGGGATTGGGGAAGGCAGTAGGGATACAGAAGGGAAATGCAAGAGTCTAGAGACACAGCGTCAAGAATGAAAATTGGAAGGGGGGTTCAAAGAAAGAGGGTGGGAGTGGGGAAAGAGGCCAAGACACAAGGGGGAGAGAGGAATCGAAGAGGTTGGACTCTAGGGGACACAGTAGAGTAGCCTGCAGGAATCCAGCAGGCTCTCAATAAGTGTTTGCTGAATGACTAAACAGGTGAATGACTAAAGGGGAAATGGGGATCAAGAGCTCAGAACAGAAGGTTCAGGCAGATCAGGAATAGAAGCCTCACACATCTTCTGCCCTTTTGTTTCCCACCCATGCCTAAATGCCCCCATCCTCACCAGGAACACGCCATGGGCATACAAGTGTATCCCCAGCTGGATGCCATTGACAATCTTCTCCCGGGCCCACTTGGGGATCCCAAAATTGGCAATCAGGGCCATGACGGGAACTGCAAAGAACCTGAAGAGGAGGTACTGGGTCAATAGAGACACTGCCCTCACCCTCCACCCCCTCCCATGGCCCCACCTCTTCTGCCCTGCACACATAGAAGCCCCAGGCAGGTCCCAAACTGAAGAAAAACCAGTGTGACTTTCAGAAGCCAGAGGTTGAAAGGGGGCAAGAATCCTACTGGCCTGGGAAATTCTGGGGGGCAAGGATGAGGTTGACTTTAACTCGGCTGTACCCCAGCCCAAATCCTGGAATCTCATAGGAAATCAATAGATGTTTAATGAATGAATCAAAAAATGATAATAACAAAGGCTTATTGCACACCAGGCCTGTTTCTAAGCATTTTATACATATAAACTCATTTCACTTTCACAATGACTCTATGATGAAGGTACAATTTCCATTAACAGGTGAGGAAACTGAGGCAGAGTGAAGTTAATGGACTTGTCTTGGGGGTCACATAGTTTACAAACTTTAGAGCTGGGATCTGAGCAAGCAGTCTGGCTTGGAATCCACCTACTTTACTGCTATGTCACATTGAATGATAATAATTACAATGAGTTTTTATTGAACATTTACTATGTGCCAGACACTAAGCCTTCATATATTACCCTGTGCATGCTCAAGATAACCCTTTGCAGGAGATACTATTAACAATATTGTTTTATGGGTAAGCAACCTGAAGCACTCTTTGTGAAAGCAATTTTTTTACTTTGGGAAAGTAATTTTGTCAAGGTCACAAAGTGAGTGAGTGGCAGATTCTGGGTGACAACTGCCTGCCTTGAAGCCCTATCTTCCTCACTTCTGGGGAGCCCCGGGAGGCAGGGACAGGTTGGGGACCCACCACATCTCACCAGAGGGTGTAGGCAGCAAAGAAGGGCACGTAAAAGGGCTGCTTCTCAGGGAAGTGGCGCAGTGAGACCAGCACAGCATAGCAGAACCACACGTAGGCCGCCACCTGCAGCCCGATGAGCCCATAGCCGGCCGGCGACTCATATGTGTATAGTACCTGGCCTGGGTCGAAGAACTGGACCCATGGGAGAGGACTCATCATAGCCTGGCCTCGTGCCCTCCATCAGGGTCCCCAGACCCCACCCCTGGGCACCCAGGGAGTAGAGGTACTCAGGACAGAAGCAGCATGAGAGCCAGGAATGGAGATCGAAGCACATAGGGGCAGAGAGTGTGAAAAAGATAGACAATAAATACATCAGCTACCAGATGTAAACAATGTGTGAGCATCAAATCAACCAGGTAGCTCTTATTATCACCTCATTTCACACAGGAGGAAACAGTTTGAGGGAAGCCCTTTGGCCAAAGCTATACAGGTGATTGAAAGCCTTAGAGGGGCCGGCCTGTGGCTCACTCGGTAGAGTGCGGTGCTGATAGCACCAAGGCCACGGGTTCGGGTCCCATATAGGGATGGCCGGTTAGCTCACTGGCTGAGCGTGGTGCTGACAACACCAGGTTGAGGGTTAAGATCCCCTTACTGGTCATCTTTTAAAAAAAAAAAAAAAAAAAAGAAAGCCTTAGAGGAACTCCCTGGGGTAGGTAAGATCCTCCTAATTTTCCAAAGAGGAAGCAGCTCCGGGGGCCATCATCCACAAGGTCAGCCAGCTAGGAAGTGTGCGACAGGGGCATGGAATCCAGGTTTGTGTGACTCCTGAACTCTTAGTTATGACATTGAGCATCATAAATGTGACAGACAGTGAGAGACAAGGAGGAAGAGTGCTACTGGGAGATGGTGAAGAGGGGAGGAATCAGTTAAACAGATGGGAAGGCGGAAAATCATAGGGTGGAAAAGAGAGAGCCAGGAAGAGTGCTACTTGGGGACGGGGTAGCAGATAGGGAAGAGGGAAGAGGTGGTGCCAAAAGCTTTGAAGGGAAGCAGAGAGTGAGGGAGGGTCTGGTGGGACTCACTTCAGCCTCATAGATGAGCAGCACCACATGGGTAAGGGTGTACAGGGTCATGTAGACAGACAACTTCACGGAGCCTGAGTGGCTGATGCGGCCCCTGGCGACAGCCCATGAGGGGAGACAGCAGGGGTGGGGGCCGTCAGGGAGGAGGGGGTGGCTACCCCCCAGACCCACCCCCCGCCCTGCTCCCCAGCCCAGCCACCCCATGACCACGAGCTCTCCCCCTGCCCGGGCACCGTGTCACCGTGAATCCCTTTCCCAGAAGGATGAGCATCAGCAGGAAGATGAGGAAGCTGGAGGAGAAGAGCAGCTTGGCTGGGAGAAAGGAGGAGAGAGCGGCTCTGAGATGGGCTTAGAGAGGACACTCTCCACCCTCCCCCAGCCCCACTTCATGCTCACCCAAGATCTTCACACTTTCGTTGCCAATGCCATCGGTGGCATACTGACCCCAATAGATGCAGAAAAACAGGAGGCTCAGGACTGAGGGGAGGATGGGCAGATATAGGAAAGGACAGAAACCAGCTGTCCTCTAGCACTATGATCCAGATGATCTGAACCCTCCTCCACTCCCATCAGGACTCTGGACCATCTATTGCCACTGATCTGCTAGGAGACTCTGGTGTCTGGACCCCAGCCCTTCCTCTCTCAGACCCAGGAGTCCAGACTCCAGCCCCCTTTTCCCTCAGACCCAGGAGTTCAGGCCCCCAGCCCCTCCTCCCTCTGACCCAGGAGTCCAGACCCCCAGTCCCTCCTTTTCCAGGACCCAGGAGTCCAGGTTCCCATCCATTTCTCTCTTAGTCCCAGGTGTCTGGGTCCCAAGTCCCTCCTCCCACAGGACTCAAAAGTTGGGACACTCTAAACCTTACCTTCCACTCCTGCTGCAGCCATGAACATTTTATAAGTTGTGTGGAGCAACTGACGACCTTTCAGCAAATCTAGAAAGGGGGATAGGTAAAGTCTGTTCACAGACAGAAAGGAAAAGTGCTCATTTCCCCAACCCCGCTGCCCCTGTATCTCCTACCTCCACCCCACCATGTGCTGTACTCACATCCAAAGTAACAAGAGAGGAAGAAGATAAGGATGAAGATAAGGAGGAAGGTCATATCTGTCTCGAGGATCCCTGCCAATTTGGTAGAAGAAGGAAACAGTTCATTCAGGTGGCACCTCAGCAGGCACCCAGATCTGGCTCTTGCAAAGATTCTGGCTTCTGGATCCCCATATGCTTACCAAACTGATCAGCCGAGAAGTGTCGTGTCCAGAAGGATTTGCCATTGGTGAGGACCATCTCATAGTCCAGCTGCAGCCCATCTCCCTGCAGGGAGTGTGGAGGCCTAAGGGGGGCCCTGGGCAGGTAGGGGGTCTACAAGAAGGCAAGGAAGAGGAGGCCCAGGTGGCCACCCCAGTCCCTTACCCCACACTTGCTGAGCGCGATGTACCACCACCTTTCACGCACAGAGCGGAAGCTACGGCCACTGGAGCAGCTCAGGTAACGGGTTCCCTCCTCTGACACCACCTGGGGACAAGCAAGAGGAAGGCTGAAGCATGTCCCAGATGTCCCCAGGCCCTTGACCTTCAGCACCTGCCCACTCACCCAGGCTGGGCCCGCACCTGACAGCCTGACCAGGCATATTGGGTGGTAAGGTTGATGACCTGGTTGTTCTCCGGCCTGATCACTGACTCTTTGGCCAGGCAGTCCTGAGGAAGGCAGGAACAGGATCACTCCTTGGCCATCCATGACCTCCCCTCTCCCCATGTCCTCCTCATAGCCCTCACCTTGTCCCCTGCCTTGTACACGGCTGGCCACTGGGATGGGTCATCGAAATAGAGGAGGATGTTCTGACAGCACTTGGCCTGCAGACACAGAGATTTTGGGGTCTGGGGGAGTGTTGGGAGTTGGGGTAGCCCTTGCCTTGGGAGGCCAAGGGAGTATCCAGCCTCAGTGTGGAGAGTGGCTGGGAGAGACTCACCTCAGGGTAGTGGAAACGGAAGTCCAGTCGGCCGTAATCAGAGAGGAAACAAAATCTTGTCAGGAACACCCAGTCCTGGAAAAAGGGCTCAGTTGGACCCTCTTCTCAGTCTTTGGAGAACTCTCCTGGACTCCACAGACCTGAAACTTTTCTTCCCTACCCTCAGGTACCTGGTTTCCCAGGTACCATAAGGAAACCTACTCACCTCCAAAATTGTTCCCTGATCCCTTCACCATGGGTCCAAGATTCCTGCTGCCCTGATTTTCTCCCTTAGTTGCCCCCCAAGTTTCCTCTCCTCACCTCAACACTTCCATATCCCAGGCGCCCTGAGAAAGACCCTGGAGGGCCAGATGCCCACCCCCGCCACCTTCTGTCCCAGACACCATCCGACCAACATTCCCCCAGTTATCGACTCATACACCCGCCCCCACGGTGGTCCCAGAGACCATCTGTGCTGGGGAATCTTCCAAACAGCCCCCTCCTGGTTCTGAGCGGGAGTGTGGTGAACCCGGGGCTCTCTGCAGAGTGAAGAGTGCTGTCCCTTCAGCACCACCTCGGCGGCCCCTCCCTCCCCCCTAACTCCGACTCTCCCAATCCACCTCCCCTCCCCTTCCAGCTCTGACCTAAACGTCCCTCCTGCAACCCCCAAGTATGGCCTCTACCCTGGCCCAGTCCCCCATCGCCCCCAGCCCCACGCAGCTCCCAGGATCCTCTAGAGAGGGGCGGCAGGGGGCGGGGCGGTACCCTCTTCCCTCCTCCCCTCTCTCCGGTCCCTCTGGGGCCGGGAGGGAGGCCGAGGAGGGCCCAGAGCGCTCACCTCCTTGGAGCTTAGGTTGCCCCGCACGTATTTGGCCCGGGCGCGGGGGGGCAGTGGCAGCAGCAGGAGCAGCAGCGGCGGAAGCAGGCGATGTAGCGCGGGCGCGCGCGGGGGCTCCATTCTGTCCGTTCCAGCCCCGGCTACTCTCCGGCTCCCGCGACGGAGGCGAGAGCGCGCGGGACGGCCAGCGCGCGCCTCCGATTAAAGGGGCCGCCGGACGCGGCGCTCCCCGCCCCCTCCTCCCGGATGACCCAACCTGGCCACTATCCTCTCCGCGTGGGACGGGAAGCCGCTTTCACATCCTCTGCCACCCCGCCCCAGCCCCAGTCCTCCCCGCCAGGAGTCTCACGGATACCTCCGGTTCCCCATGTCCTAAACTGAACTCACATTCCCCCAAGCCGTGCCTCCTCCAGACTGCCGTCTCTGGGACGGCCCAGAACCGCTAGATCCGAGCTCTGTCCTGACTTCCCCCCAATTTTGTCCCCAAACTATTCTTTGGTTGCCCATCTGCGCCCCCATGGCAGCCATCCTCAGCTGTGTCCACCACCGAGTTGCCATGTTCCAGATCCGATGCACCCTGTGAAGTGCCCACAGAGGCAAAAAGAGAGGGCAAGCCACTTATTCTGGGTCTTACAACACAGAAGTGGTAGAGCCCTCAGCCACAACCACCATACCCCTGGCCTGTCATTGTTTACCAGGGTATGAAACTGGCAATGGTGCAAGGTATACAGGAGCATGGACTCTGATACAGTTGTCTGGGTTCAAGTCCCAGCATTTCCACTTTCTCCACCATAAGACCTTGGCCAGTCTCCCAGCCCAGACCATTCTATGCTGGTAAGGACCCTATGGTTTCCCAGCGGGCAACAGGGAGCCCTGGGAAAGCTTTCCAAAGTAGATTCTAAGCCCTTCAGCTTGATTTTCCTGATCAGACTCCAACCAACATTTCTATCTTTGTCCCTCCCCCTCCACTGCAAAAATTTTGCTGCTGCTCAAAATACCAACTTTTAAAAATTTTGTATTTGTTTGTGTGTGCTGGCTGGAACCGGGATCCAATCCTTGACCTTGGTGTTATAACACCATGCTCTAACCAACTGAGCTAACTGGCCAGCCCCTTCAAGATACCATTTTTTAAAAATTTTCTAAGCCAAGGAGCCAAGTAGGAAAGATAAATGAGCACAACACTTTCGATGCAGACCGTGGGCCCCATGAAGAGCGTCCTCTGCTACTTGGCCAGTTGTTGTCAAGAGGGATTGTAGGTCTGCTGCCAGATCCTTTTTATTATTATTATTTTAAGAAAAGCCAGAAATGCAATTTTTTTAAAAAAGAGCTAACCACCTGATTTTTAACAATAGGCAATTTATTCAAATATTTGAAATATACTGTGAGCCAAAGAAAAAAGTGTATGGGCCAAATTCAGCCTGATCTGCCACTTCTGTCCTGATCCTATACTTACACTGTTCTCTATGCCCAACAGACCCGGAGTTCCTCAAGGGAGGCCCAGATGTGACTCACTCTAGGTCTCAGTATGGCCTAGGGATATGGGCTGAATGGAAATGGTCCTGCATCCCCTATTTCCTTCCTCCAGGGCTTGTACATGCTGTTGCCTTTGCCTGAAATACTTCTCAACTAGCAAGTTTCTACCAATCTTGAAAAATACAGGGTCTCTGTCAGCTCCTCTGTGAAGATTTTCCTCATCACCAGGGCAGAGTCATCACTCCTTCCTTGGACTTCCCCAGTCCCTGCACCTCTCTCCCAGATGCAATCACTGGAGCTGAGATTGTGCGTGCCCACCACTGGATGGGGAGTCAGTCTTACTCACTCTGGGACCCCAGCATTGCCAGAGCTCAGAGATGGGCACATAGTTGACCACAGTGGGTGTAAGCCTTGGAATGACTGAAGCCCCAAGTTTCCCTATCCTGCCAGCCCCTCATGCCCTAGGAAGGATACAAGTGACAGTAACTTCCCCTCCATCTTGGACCTAGAACTCAGAGCTAAGGAAAGCTGCTCTCCTGGGTCAGCCACTCACTGAAAATCAAGAGGACTATGAAGAAGCTACTTTATTAAGGTGACTGGGAATGTGGGATACCTATCCCCAGCCCTAGCCTCAGCCCCCTCAGTACAGTCTCATGGGTGGAAAGGACCAGGCTTCTGGACTGCTCTGGGCTACCACCCAGGAGAGACTAGGCAGTGGGGCAGGGGGGCTGGGGCTCCAGTCCAGGGCAGAGGGGTGGGGCAACAAGGGTGATGGCAGCTGAGGCAGGAGCTGAGTTGGGCCGACTCCCCAGGGCTGGGGAGGGGGCGGTGTGGTTACCAGCCAGATGCTTTTCAGCAGGTCAAAGGCTGTTGGGGGGACGCAGGCCGCCCCAGATGGCAAAGGCAATGAGGGTAAGGGAGGTGGCCAGGGACCTCTCGGTGGTGCCAGACTCACACTGTGTGCAGTGGGAGTGCTGGAGGTATGAGGCATGACAAAGGTGAACTCCTTTGTCCCCTGTCGCCTTCTCTGCCTTCCCTCTCCTGTGGCCTGTTCAGAGCTGTTGATCCAGGAGGGTGTCATCCTTTGCGCCTCAGGGCCCCCAGGCTTAGTCCCTGGCACAGAGGAAAGAAGTATGGGGAACCGTTGAGCCTGAGCAGATAAGGGAAAGGGGAGTGCAGGGGCAGGAGGTGGGCTCACCTGGCAAGGGTGGCTGGCAGCCCCGTAGCACCAAGGCAAGGTCGGGAACACAGCCATGGCAGGTCTGTAAGGTGCCCACGATGGCATCCCTGGCCTCTTGCACAAGGTTCCTCCTGGGGAAGGCCTGTGGCAGAATCAGCTGGCACTGCAGCTCCCCCAGCAGCTGCCCCAAGTCAGGGAGCTCTTGAGATCTGGGTGGGCCTGGGCCCGAGCCTCCAGGAACCTGGTTCTCCTTGCCCCTTGACCGTGGGGCTGGTTCTTGGGCCCTGCCTGGGCTTGGGCAATGCCTGGTGGAGAGTGGAGGGGTGTCTGGCTCCAGGGACCCACTGCTAAGCAGACGTGCCACATCCAGGGATTTCACTTCGTGGTTGAAGAGACCCCGGTGCTCCCGGCTCAGCCGACCCTGAGTTATGACCACAAGCTTGGGGACAGTAGAGCCCACAGGATCCCGGAGGGCCATAGATGGATCTCGACTGGCCACAGGAGGATCCTGATGGGCCAATGGGCAGCGGCTGCCCACTAGGGCCTCATTCCGCTCCCGCCTAGTCTTCCGACGGCGGACACGACCAGGTTTCTCACGCCGCTGGAAAGGCTGTGGGGCCGGCCCCCGGGGGTCCATGGTGTCCTGGAAGAATAAGATAGGGTTGTCATCAGCCTGCCGATAAGTCAGGGTGAGTAGAAAAGTGAGTACTGAGAAGAGGAAATGTTTGAGGTGAGATGAGAATACTACTTAGAGAGAGATGAGACAAAGGAAGTAGTCAGAAAACAATTAGAAAAGGCTTGGTCAGGGAAGTAGTCATAGGGGTAGATGAGGTCAAGGTAGTCATCATTGATGGCAAGAGACGTCAGGGAATAGAAAAAAAGTTATTGGAGACAGGGACATGGGGGAATAGTAAAAGATGGAAGATGAGGAAGGAGTCCTGAGATTGGAGGGATGTGGGAGACCAGAAAGGGATTTTGGACAGGGGAGAAATCCAGGAGTAGAGGACTGGAGAGAGATGGTACAGAAAGGAAGGAGAGAGAGCAGTAGGAGAAGTTGGTGAACCTGAAAAAACCTCGGGAGGACAGAAAAGGAGACAGAGGAGCTAGCAGGGACAACGGTCTGCTCCTGAGGGGAGGCCTAGGGTAGGAGAAGAAGCAGGGTGGGGCAGTTGAGGTAGGGCAGGCGGCAGAGTGAAGAAGGTGGGGTACGGTTGGTGGGAGCCGGGTGGGGGAGGGGCACCTCACCCTCTCTTGGCCCAACGAACCCCGCCCCCCTCTCACCCCTACGTGGTTGTGGAGCGAAATGGCTTCTTTTTCGTGGTGACCCCAGCTCTCGAAGCTGTCTGGCCCTCTTCCGGGATCCAGGCACACCACACGCATGCGCAAGCCCTCCTCCACGCCCTTTGGCTTCCGGGCCCCTGAGAGAGACTCGAGGCCCACGGTTGCATGCCAGGGGCCCAGAGTGCCTGTTATAGCCCGCCCCTCCCAGCCTCACTTTCAGGAGCCTCTCTCATTTGTCCTTAGCATCTCCCGGCCACCAATTGGCTATGAGGTCCACTAGGCCCGCCCCCTTCCTGAATGCTGATTGGTTTAGACAGCTATTGGTGGACTTTAGAGTTCAAGATGAGGCGAGGTGCGAGGTGAAGGGTCATTGTAGCCCCCAGCCATGACCAGCCATTCCCCAGGTAGTCACAGACTTCATTGCTAGAGAATAAGTATAGTATCATGATTCAGAGCTAGGCTCTGGAGCTAGACTATCTAGGTTCAAATGCCCAAATTGACCTTATAACACCAAGGTCACGGGTTCAGATCCTAGTACCACAGCCATGTGCCAAAAAAATAAATAAATAAAAATTGTGGGACAAATGCCCAAACTGGCACATTTGAGTCGTGTGACCTTGGAAACGTTTGTAACTGCTCAGAGCCTCAGTTTCCTAATCTATGAGGATGGTAATAGTACTCCTTCATACACTTGCCAGAAGGATGAAATGAGCCAATACACTTAACTTGAAACAGTGCCTGATGAATGAATGAATGAATGCCTAGAAGCTTTGTTTCTCACTAAGCTTTGCTTCAGGAACTGCCCCTCTACATCTCCAACTTTCTGTCTGCACGTGTCCCCTCAGACCTGAAAATCAAGTTATACCAGGGTATTTCCCATGTCCTAATAAGTAAGCTATATTACCTGTGTCTTTTCTTACTGCTTGTCCAATCTTCATTATCTTTCAAACCCAGATCAAATACTACTTCTAGGAAATCGCTAGCCCTCAGAGTCCTTCTCCTCCTCCCCCAGAGGTCCCCTTTACTTCCCTCAATTACAACTTTGACACACAGACCCATGTCTCTGTGTCTGGATCTGTCTCCCCCCCAAAACACCGGCACAAGGCCAGGATCTCACCCATTCATTTAATATTCATTCGGCAAGTACTTGTTGAGCAGCCACTATGTACCAGGCCCCGTTGCAGGAAAGTGGATTGAGGCAGAACATAAACACAATAAATAAGATTCATCTCTGTTTCAGTAACAATCCACCTAAAATGAATGAATAGATGGGATGATCCAGCCTGGGAGTGGGGCTATAGAAAAATGACCAGGTCGTTTAGGGGGTAGTGAGGCCTCCCTGGTTCCTGAGAGTAGGGAGATCTGAAAAGACATTGAGGTCTGAGATTAATTTGGGGCTGGCGGGAGGGGCGCGACCCTAGGTGGCCTTGGATGTGGATGTGAGTTTCAGAGCCCAGACACACCCAACTTTAATTGTTGGTCAGCCCATGGGTTTAGAGAGGGGAGCAGAGGCGACAGATCTGCAAGGTGATCTGGGGGGGGGAGCCAGATTGGACCTGGGCCCGGCAGGCGTCTCTAATTTCCTTTCTCTTTTCAGCACCTTCTTCTACCCTTCACGTAGGTCCTGTGGTGTCTCGAATGTAAAGATATGTAGTTTAGATTTTTATGCCACCTACACGCACACACAAAAACACTGGCGCTATAGGCAGGGCAAGTCCACGCGCAGATAGGCTCACTAAAGCGCTGGCCCTGCCGTAGAGTGTCTCCTAAGAACTGGGCATCTAATTTTCACATTTTGCCATCTTCCTTTTTTGTCTCCCACATCAACAGAAAATGGGAGCGCCCCCTCCTAGACAGGTGTGTACGAGCCACCCCCTCAAGGGATCCAAGAATGGACTCGTCCACTCGCTCCCCTCCCCCACCACCACGTGAATGGACTCCTCTCTCTCTCTCTCTCTCTCTCTCTCTCCCCCTCCCTCCCCCTCCCCCTCTCTCTCTAGTAGGTGGTCCCTTGCGCACATCTCTCACCCTACAGCAATACAGCAAATAGTTTCTTTCCCCAAGGAAGGGCGCTAGATTTTCCCCGCCCACTCTTGGCTTTTCGGTCCTCCCCGTGACGTCAGCAGTTGGTTTCTCCCTCTTCCCCGCCCGTGTTGGGTGGTCGCCTCCCCCCTTCCCCAGAGCCAGGGTGCGCTGGCTGTTGCCGCTACCGCTCACGCTGCCGCTGCCGGTGAGTGAGTGCCCGGGCGAGAAGTGCAGGACGAGCCCACAGTTCGGCCGCCGTAGGGGAAGCGAGTGTTCCCAATTTCACCTCCCTCCTCAGTGAAGGTTTCCGCCTAGGGAGAGGAGGAGGCGCCCTGGATCGGCCTTCGTCCTCCGCGGGAGTGCGAGCGTCCGGACGGTCCTTTGTTGCCTGGAGGGCCAAGAGTGAGCGTGGCGCTGCCGCTTCCTCCCGGAGCACTCTCGGGCCGACCTTACTCGCTCGTCCTGCAGGAGCTGCGGCGCCGAGATGAATGGAGAGGAGAACCCAGCCAGCAAGCCCACGCCGGTGCAGGACGTACAGGGCGACGGGCGCTGGATATCCCTGGTGAGCGATTCCGCCTGCGATACTCAGGAGAGTCCGGGGCGGGCCGGAGGGTGGGGGTAGCGCTCAAAGGAACTGCTAGTTCGTGCCGCTCTCATTACCTGATTGGGGAGGTGAGGGCAGTTGGGGTGATGCTCCGTACGGACGGAGGGCGAGGCGGGCCCAGGAGCGTGCATGCCATTGACTTCCCTTCGTGCGATCCCTCAGCACCATCGGTTCGTGGCGGACAGCAAAGACAAGGAACCCGAAGTCGTCTTCATCGGGGACTCCTTAGTCCAGCTAATGCACCAGTGCGAGGTGAGGTCCCCGCTCCCCATGCCTGTGCCCTCACTGATACATTAGGACCAGAACCCTAATCTGGATTCATTTCCGAATATGGGGTACCCGAAATAGCCTAAGGTAGCCTCGTGCACCGATAATGAGAATCTCCGCATAAGGTGTAACATTCTACTGAGAAGCAAATGTGTGCCCTTACTTTGTCAGACTGGGTTTGTGTATAGTGACTTAAAATGAGGCTTTCCCGCAGTAAGATTATCTAAGGTGAGGCTCTTTATTGTTTGCTTAAAGTGGTGCACAGCCCAACTGGGTTTACACAAGGCTATAATGAGGTGATGTTCAACTGTAACGGCCCTCCACAGAGGGGGCTTAATCATAACTTTCCATTAAGCAGGGTTCAACTGCAATGGCTTTCCTCAAAATAAAGTTCAACTATAATGCTATTGGCTCAAGCAGACTGGGTTCATAAAGTGAGTCTTGCTTCTGTGAGCTTTGTTTTAAAGGGATACTAACAGGTTTCCATGAAGTGAGGTTCCACCATAGTAAGATTTACTCAAGGTAAGATTAAACCGGACTGCTCCCATAAAGTGAGTCTCTTCCATAATGGCATTTGGTTGACAGAAGGTGTTGGACAGAGGGTGGTGGTCCATGCTGACAGTGCCCCTGTGTCCACACCACTTCTTGCTCACAGATCTGGCGGGAGCTCTTCTCTCCTCTGCACGCACTTAACTTTGGCATTGGTGGGGACAGCACACAGCATGTACTATGGCGGCTGGAGAATGGGGAGCTAGAACACATCCGGCCTAAGGTGAGCGGGTCTTGGGTGGACAGCTGTAGCATCTTTTGCCTGCCCCCTTTATTGCTGCTCCATGCCCCTCTTTCCACAGATTGTGGTGGTCTGGGTGGGCACCAACAACCATGGGCACACAGCAGAGCAGGTGACTGGCGGCATCAAGGCCATTGTGCAACTGGTGAACCAGCGGCAGCCCCAGGCCCGAGTCGTGGTGCTGGTGAGAGGCTGGCAGGGTGGGAAAGGAGGAATGACAGTGGTCTGGGACCTCCTCAGATGTAGCTACAGCTGGCACAATTCTGAGCAACTTGGCACAGAACAGTGGATTTCAGGCAAAATCACTTTGAAGCTTGCTACACCCATCAGAGCAGCTGTGGGTTAAGGATGTGTTCAGGGACCAATTAGCCCCTTTTGCCCAAGGGACTGCTGCAGATTCTGAGGGTGCTGAAAAGCTCAAAAAAACGTTTGAATAGCCAAAAGCTGTCAGGAATTCTTGGGGTGAATCTAGGCTCCATCACTTCTAGCCGAGACATTTCCTCTTCTGAAAGAGGGGAATGACCCCTTGCCATGATGTCAACATTTTTATGAGTGATACTTGGAAAGAGGCTAGCACCCGAGGGTCTTGCAGAATGGGGACTGGGACATATCAAGGATTACCCTTTTGCCCTCCCCACTTTCCCATCCCTAGTGTATTCTGCAGCTGGAAACTTCATGGTTGGGGGTTAGAGGACAGTTCAGCACAGAGAACAGGATACCCAGATGCTGATAGGACGTCCCTTTATGGCTCTCGGTATTTCTCCTCAGGGACTGCTTCCAAGGGGCCAGCACCCCAACCCACTTCGGGAGAAGAACCAACGGGTGAATGAGCTAGTAAGGGTGGCACTGGCTGGCCACCCACGGGCCCACTTCCTGGATGCTGACCCTGGCTTCGTGCACTCAGATGGCACCATAAGTCACCACGACATGTATGATTACCTGCATCTGAGCCGCCTGGGCTACACACCCGTCTGCCGGGCCCTGCACTCGCTGCTTCTGCGTCTGTTGGCCCAAGATCAGGGCCAGGCTGTCCCCCTGCCAGAGCCTGCACCCTAGGCATCCTGCTATCTGTAACATTAAATTCTCCTTCCTTAGTCTTCCATTTCCTGCTTTATGACCAAGCCTGTCTGGGTACCACCGCCAGATCCTCACCCTGATCTGTGACCCTGTGGCTGTGCAGGGTAGTTCTACTTCTGACCAAGGCAGGCACCACTAATCCATCAAGACACTCTGGTTCTTGCAGAGAATTTCCACCATCACAATAGTGTGCTTCAAGCACGTGCTATCAATCAGTAAACACACTAGGTGAAACCAGTTTGCCAGCACTGCCTTATAGGATCAAGGTCAAGCAAGAATTCTGGGAATACAGTGTGACTCAACAGTTAAAGCCCACCCTCAGCTGTCCCTCCAGTCTCTATATATGCCCTTCTTTGAGCTGGAACTCCCTGGTGCTCTGGCTCTATCTTAGATGCCACTTCCTATGGAGGCTTCCTGACCCTCCCACCCCTAGTTGTCATCCTTCCACCCAGGCTGTCCGTATCTGTCTCCTCAGGTGGGCACTGTGTCCACAGTCTTGAGTGGGAGGGGTTGACCCAGGAGAGGCTCCTTCTAGCCTGACTGCAGTGCTGACCCAGGCCATGTGGGGGCAGCAGGGGCCACTGAGGACAGCACCTTACTCTGGACTGTCCTCAGCACCTAGTACTGCCTCTGGGCTAGGACCTCATGCAGCTTGTTTCCTGAGAAAAAATGATTTCAAGGCCAGTAAGAGTGAACTGCCTTTTTTGGAGCATGTCATCTCAGGCCTTCCCCAAGCTCATGCATGTTTGATGGCTGACAAAACTGCAGAGAAGGCATCATGGTTCCCTTAGCACCAGGGCTTCCAGGCTAGAGAAGGGTTACCTGGTCCACAGTGAGTCAAGAAGCTTGGCCCACAGGGTCCCTCTGATGTTGGGGAGGGAGGGTGGTCCTGGAATTGCTCCCCCCCACCCCACGGAGAGTGCACCACTCCATGGCCATCTGGGACAGGACTAGTACCACCAACACCCCTCTCCCTTTAGAACTGGCAGCCACACAGGTGTGTTAAACAGCTTTAATCTCAGTCATTGTGGCTTCTCGGCACAGTAAGAAATATTGCACATGATCAACATGTTTTGTTCTGGGGAAGGGGGCAAGGGTAGGGGGAATCACCTTCTTAGAAAGTACAACCCAAGTTGGGAGGGCAGAGGGGGTGGGGAGATAACCCTCCCCATGCCTGTGGCAAAGTGCAGGAGCACCCACCCCCAAACTAACCTGAGTCCAGCCCCTCTGGGGAAAAAAGGGGTACATGAACTCCCCCCTACTCCACAGGCACCTCCCTGTGGCCCAAGGCCCACACTACCCTCCAGCTTGCAGCCCTCACAGGAGCCATTTTGCATAAAGTACAAGTGAAAAGCTCTGAAGGTCACATACTCCAGGTTATGTACAGGGGCTCAGAGGGAGACTATGCCCCTGCTTCCCCTCAGCTGCCCCCCAGCTCAGGGAAGGAGCCGAGGGGAGGGGGGGTATATACAAGAGGAGCAGGCCTCATTCCATCCCAAACTAGAAAGGACGAAATGGTTTTATTTGGGAGGAGGTAACCATCCTGCCCCCCCTTTCCTGCCACCTACATACTGTCCATATCCTGAGGGGGGCACTCTGGGTTCTGGGATCTTAAGGGCCTCTCACCTGCCTGTGGCAGCTGTGGAGGGGCCTGGGGGTGGGGGAGAGGGCTGGGGGGCCCCCTCCCAGCCAGGCTGTCCAGGCCCTGGCTCTGGGGGTGGAGGCAGTGGCGGGGCAGCCTGGGCTGTGCCAGAGTCCGAGCCAGGTGAGGTGGGGTCAGGGCCCCCAGCAGGGCTGGGAGTGGGGGCAGGGGCAGCAGCTGTGCCAATGGGGGGTGGTCCAGGGAGGGGGACCTCAGCTCCAGGGGGCTGCTCTGTGGGAGTGGCTGCCTGCATGATCTTCTGGCGCACTTCACGGATCTTCAACTGCAGACAAACCTTGGAGGGGAAGATGTCTGCATAGCGGGCCTGGAACGCTGCTGTGGCCTGGGCTGGGGACAGAAAGATTGTGGGAAGGGCAGGGTGAGATGAGCAGGCAAGTCCCATCCAAGTGCTCCCCAAGACTCCAAGACATGCTCACCTGATGGGAAGAAGCCATGGTCCTGGAAGAGCTGCATGACCAGGGCCCGGCGCTGGTCCAGTGTGCGCCGCAGTGACGAGTATGGCACCTTCTCATACTCCAGCTCCCCAAGCACATCCTCAGCTTCTGTACCTGCATAGGGGCACAGGAAGCAGGATCAAGTCTACAGCAGCAACCTGAGCCTCCTTGCCGCAGTCTGAGTGTCCACCCAAACCCTTACTGAATTCTTTTTCACAGGGAGACCAGAGAGAAAACTGACCCAAGGTCATGTGGCAACTTAGGGGCCTGTCGGACTCCAGAACTCATCCTTGACCTGCTGTTCTTCTTCTCACTGACACCCACCCCACCTTTCCCATTCTTTTTTTTTTAAAGATGACCGGTAAGGGGATCTTAACCTTTGGCTTGATGTTGTCAGCACCACGCTCAGCCAATGAGCTAACCGACCATCCCTATATAGGATCTGAACCCATGGCCTTGGTGTTATCAGCACCGCACTCTCCTGAGTGAGCCATGGGCTGGTCCTCCACCTTTCCCATTCTAAATGCCTTCCTGAGAGTCCACTCTTTTTTTTAAAAAAAGATGACCGGTAAGGGGATCTCAACCCTTGGCTTGGTGTTGTCAGCACCACGCTCAGCCAGTGAGCAAACCGGCCATCCCTATATAGGATCCGAACCCGTGGCCTTGGTGTTATCAGCACCCTGCCTTCAGCAGGAATCTGTCGAGCTGGATTTAGCCAGAATCCTCCCTTATCCCAATGTTTTGTGTTAGTAATTTTCCATCTACTGATCCCCACACTATTTGTTGGCTGTAAAACCCCACTTGTCTTTGTATTCTAAGTACCTCTCTCTCCTACCTATTGCAAAACCCTCATTGAATAAAGGATTCATTACCATCTTTAACAAGTGTCATCACCACTCTTTTTGCAGGCTCTGGGACCCCCACAGCTCTGCCCACCACGGCGCCTCCACCTGTACGGTCAAAGGTGAAGATGTCCCCCTCGCACTTGGCACTCTTGGGGGTGTTGGGCTCCGAGCTGCAGCTGGAGCGTCTCCTCATCTTGCGCTTGGGCGAGGTGGGGTCCTCAGGAGCGGAGTCCAGGTCTGGTCAAATAGAAGCAGGCTTAGTGGAGGTGGCCCCAGTCTATTCCCCCACCTATCCTGGGTGCCCAGCACTTGCCTACCTGTAGAGTTCTTCCTCTTCTTGCGGTAAGAGCCCAGGATGGCCCGGGGCGAGGTGGCCAGAGACTGCAGGGTAGGTGAGGGCAGCACCTCTTCAGGCCGAAACTCAGGCAGCTCAGCAAAGCGCTCTTCAAAATCCACCTCCGACAGGACCCTGCTGGAGAGCCAGCAGGGTCACCTCCCCTGCCTCGGCCTGCAGCCGCCCTCCCCCCACCAACCCCACACACTCTGCCAAGGTCCCCAGCCCATGCTCACTTGTCCACAGAGTCAAAGGTCTTCTTCAGGGGCGGCGGCCGCACCTTCACCTTCTTGCCAGTACTAGCCACATCCTTGCGCTCAGGATTGTCCCCAGCCGCCCTCCCACTGCTGCCCTCGCTGCTGCCACTGCTGCTACCAGGGGCTGCAGCTGGAGCTGGGGCCGGACTGGGAGGGGTGGGAGGCTCCCCACGACTCTCCAGGCTCAGCCCAGGGACGCGCCAGTCTGAAGATGAGCTGGGAAATTTGCTGGCCTGGGGTGGGATGGGCAGGGAGATGGAGAACACTAGGCTTAGATTAACTGGGGCAAAAGCAAGAAACAGATGAATGCTGAGACAGCCTGACACACAGCCCCTTGGAGAAGATCTAGTGACAAAGCCTTGTGAAGGCCAGGATGCAGACCTCAGATAAGAGGGGATACAACAATGACAGGCATGAGGGAAGAGGAGCAGAACAGAAAAGCAGACGATGGATGGAAGGGCAGAGCTGAGTACCAGCAAAAGCCAGCCTGCCAGATGCTCACCATGGTATCAGGGCCCTTGGTGCTGGTCCGTTCCTCAGCAGGCGGGGGCAGTGGGGGGCTGTTCCGGGCCGTGGGAGTCCAGGTCTCTGGGGGTGGTGGAGGGGCTGGTGGTGTGGGCTGCCCCTCCAGCTCAGACTCTGGGGCACTTGGCTCACGGACTGGGCCAGGCTCCAGAGGCTGCCGGGGTGTGGGGCCTGGCCGCCCAGAGACACCTGCCTCAAAGGAGCCCACGGGAATGCTGGCAATGGCCGCCTTCACTTTCTGGGGGGCCTTTGGGCTGGGCCGCTGGGGCTTGGGGGCCACTAGGCTATAGGTCATGGAGCCTGCTGGTGGGGAGAAGAGCATTTGCTGAGCCAAGTCTGACTGGAGCCCATCGCTTGGGTCCCCCAACTCACCCTGCCCTGGGATGGTCTTATACCCACCTGTAGCACTAGGAAAAGGGCTAGTAGGGATTGGGGTGGCAGGGGCCGGTGGGCCTTTGGGCAGAATGGTGGCAGCAGGTGGGGTAGTGCTAGTAGCCACAGTATAGACCAGGCTTGGGGGGGCCTGGGATGGCTGGGCCAAGGGTGCCGAGGAGGTGGGTGCAGGGCTGCCAGGGTAAAATGCTGTTATGACGGGACCTCCAGGGGCTGTGCAGGCAGGAGGCAGCTGGGGGCTGGGCACAGGCGACACGCCCACCTGGCCAGGAGCCAGCAGTGGGGCTTGGCCTGCTGAGAGGGAGACAGACAAGGAGAGGCAACGGGCTGAGTTAGGACCCAGGCTCCCTCAGCCCCACCCTGGGTCCCCAGTGCTGCCTGCCAGGGTAACCCTCACCTGACAGCAGGGGCTGCACAAAGGCAGGGCCGCTGGGCCCCAGCGAAGTGAAGCCTAGAGCTACAGAGCTTGTGGGCCCGTACGAAGTGACTGTCCCAGCCTGGCTGGATGCAGGGCTGGTGCCCAAGGGCAGTGCATGCCCGCCTGTTGACTGCACATAGGTGATTCTGCCACAGGGAAAGGAAAGGGAGGGGTGAGGTGAGCTTTCCTTACCCCACCCCTTCCCTGGCCTCCAGGTGAGGGCTCAACTGCAATTTACCTTGTAGAGGAGGGTAGCAGGACCTTCTGGGGCTGCGAGGTGGGTCCTGGCAATGTGGCCGGGCTCAGGGGCGGCACCAGGCTGCTGGGTGTGCTCACAGGCACCGGAGTTAGCTGGATGATCTGTGGAAAAGAGCACCCAAAGGCTGGGGTGAGCCTGTGGTCCCAGAGTGGGGCAGAAGAGGTCTAAGACCTTGGAATCAGGACAGGATGGGAAAGACAACAGAGAGAGGTAGGGAACACAAACAAGGAACAAGGTGCAGAGAAAGAACTTGAAAGAGAAAAAGAAAGTTAGGATGCACAGAGATGTCAATGAGATTTTAAGAGAGAGTCCCGGGCCGGCCCATGGCTCACTCGGGAGAGTGTGGTGCTGATAACACCAAGGCCCCGGGTTCGGATCCCATTTAGGGATGGCCGGTTCGCTCACTGGCTGAGCGTGGTGCTGACAACACCAAGTCAAGGGTTATGATCTCCTTACCGGTCATCTTTAAAAAAAAAAAAAAAAAAAAAAAAGAGAGAGAGTCCCAGAGACAAACAGAAAAGGAAGACAGACTGAAAGAAAAGCAGACACAAAAACTTAATACAGGGACCAAAACCCAGAGGAAGGGGTAGGAGGTAAAGGCAGGACCATAGCCAGGGTGCCTTTACCTTGCTGGATGGCTGGGCACCATTCTGCACAGGTACTGAGAAGGGCGGGCTCACCAGGGGCAGTGGCTGGCCAGCCCCTCCACCCCGCACTGACATGCTAGGGGCAGCCAGAGGCACTAGTACCTTCCCAGGCAGCAACTGGGCTGAGCCACCTGGGGGCGGGGCCTGCACAGGAGAAACCGACTGGGCTGGAAGTTAAGAGGCAAGAAAGTAAAAGTTTACAAGGGGGCCAAACAAGCCTGTGGCCCCTCTCCTTGAGCTGCCCAGCCCAGGCCTCACCTTTGGGGGGTGGGGCGGAGGGTACAGACTGCAGGATGGGGATGCCAGGAGTGGGTGCAGTGGCAGCCAGGACCTTGCCGTTGGTGGAGGTGCCCGGTGGGAGGGTGAAACGGATGCTGGTGGTGGGTGCAGGGCCACTGGGAGCCGCTGCCTTGGTCCCAGAAACTGGTGCTGGGGCAGGTGCCACTTGAAGCTGCTGGGGTAGCGTGGGCAGGATGTACTGCACCTGGGTGATACCCCCAGCCTTGCCCAGGGCACCTGGTTGCAGGATGCCCAGAGGTACTGGCCCATTCGGGCCACTCCCAGCACCTGTTCCTGAGCCTGCAGTGGCCCCACTGCCAGGGGCCCCCTGGGCAATAAACTGGACAGAAGGGGGCGCAGGGGCCCCATAGCCTGGGGTGCCCACCAGAAGGTTGGTGACAGTGGCAGGTGCCTTCCCCACAGTGCCCAGTAGGGGCCCAGCCACCAAATGTGGGGCTGGTGAAGTGGCTGCTGCCGACTTCTTGTCTGAATATACTAAGCTGACGCCTAGTGGGGAGGCCCCAGGCACCCGGGACACAGTGCCCATTTCAGTCCTGGCACCTGCTGTGTCATTTGGAGATACCTCAGCCCGGACAGAGGTGGGGAAGGGCTTAGAGGCAATGGGCACAGGAGTGCTGCTGACAGGCCGCACCACATTGGTGACCATGGTAGCGGCAGGGCGGGACAGAGGGGCTGCTGGAGCTCCATAGGCCAGTGATGGGGTGGGGGCCGAGGGCACTCGGGTTCCACTGCCTTCTCGCTCTTCCTTGTTTGGGGGCAGGACCAGTGTCTGCAGGATGCTTCCTCCCCCACTGGGAGGTGCTGCAATGACTGAGGGGCCTGGTGGCTCCAGAGCCCCCATGCTTTCAGGTCTCTTGCGCCGGAAGGTGGCAGGATCCGTTGGGAGAAACCGAGTGGCCTTGGAAGGTGTCGCTGGGCCCCCAGCCCCAGGAGGTGGGGGCCGTAGTGTGCCTGCTGTGCTGCCCTGACCAGACTCCTGGGCCTTGAAGGTTCCTGAGACCATTGAAAGGGAAGTGGCTGCCGAGGCTGAGGAGGCGGTGGGCGAGGAGGAAGTGGAGGAGGAAGATGGGGTGGGACCATAGCCTTTGCTGAAGGCTGCAGGTGGATCTGGGGGCCCTGGGGGCTCAGGGTCCAGTGTCGGACGGCAGTGTGTAAAGGAGGAACGGATCACAGGTGAGAATACCTTCCGACCAAAGCCCTGGGTGGATGGAAAAAGCAGACACGTCAGGATGTCCAGACACAGACTCCCTAACTACCCCCATCCAGCTTCTCAGCCAGGCCAGCTTAAGCCCATACCCCAGCCAGCTGAAGGCCTCAATTCATCAGGGCTGTGACCCATTCCCCATGGGGCAAGTAACTTGCTCTCTCCAGACCTTAATCTCCCACTCTCTAAAATGCACAGGAGGAGCAGTGGTATCCCCCTTCTAGGAAAAGTATAATAATATAGCAACATGTCCCAAGCCCTCACCTTGTTGCCCTCTGGGTCCTCTCCAGAGCTGTCTCCACTCTCGCTGTCGGTCACTCGTTCCTTGCACTTGAGATCAATGTCAGTAGTGCTGAAGCCATCGTCAGCTGAGGGAGTATAGGGAACAGCATGGGCAAGGGGCTGGGTGCAGGACTACCCAAAAGGAACGGTCTGGAGCCTAGGCTCTGGTCTCAGCTCTCCTCCAAGCAGGTAGTGACTATTGTCCAAGAAGGCAATTCCTCAACCCAGGGCTATACCTCTCTGTCAATGAGGAGCCTAACAGCCTGCAGGTAAGAGAATCTAACACTGTGCCTAATTGTCCGGTCATGCCCATGTCCTTCAAGTTTCCTGCCTGGCTGGGGGTTTCCTGAGGGTAGGGTTGGGTTTGCTTCACAGGGCCTGAACTGATTACATACAACTATAAACAAATGTGAGAAAGAAGAAACAGAAGGAACCTGGATCCAAGTTCTGCCCACCCTTGGAGCCTCAGCCTACTAGTACCTGGACAGGATTTTGGACCCTACACTGCTCACCAATGACATCATCATCTCCTTCCTCCTCGCAGATGACCATGCGTTCCTCATCACTGGTCATGTCCTCACTGGCTGCACGCTGGGAACGAGAGGCCCGGGTGGGCAGTAGCGGGGGCCGTGCATTGGCCGCCATGGCACTTCCCTCACTGGGGGCCGCAAAAGGGCCTGGAGCTCCATACTGTGTGGACGGCTTTGGGCCAGAGTACGATGTAGGACCAGACACCATCTGCAGGGCAGGTGGCAGGAATGGGTCAGCTGGGGCTGCTGCCTTGGGCAGCCCTCCCTGCCCCCCATCCCCCGTGGCCTGCAACCCAGACCTGAGTCAGTTCCTGTAATGCCTGGCTCTCTACTTCCCCACTGTCCAGGCTGTGTACCCCACTGTGGGAGAAGGCTCGGGGCCGGGCCGAGCCAGGTCCCCCAACTGTGTGCAGTCGTTCTGCCCCACAGGAGCTGCTCCCCGGAGCCTTGGTGTCAGAGCTCAAGAGTGTCTGGGCTGCGACGGACAGGAGCTCAGAAGATACTGTAAAGTGGAGAGAGGAGGTTGTCACAGTCAGGAAGCCTCTCACCAGTACCTAGACCGGCCAAACAACCTACAGATCTTTCCAAGTACTGAACAGAGGCAGGTTGGAATTCCTGGGCCACCTGGTGGGGAAAAAACATCATCCACAGCCCAGCATCTCCCTCCTGCTGGTTCCTGCCCTCTGGGGTTGAAGAAAGAAAGCTTGTTCCCTGGGAGGCATCCCCTCTGAGAGTAAGCAAGCCTTGCAGATAGGTTCCTGTGGTGTTGGCTAACTAACCATTGGCCTGTTTGAGCCTCTGTTTCTTCATCTCAGAGAGGAAATAACACGTCCCCCCATCACACAGTTACAGGGCCACATCCATAGGTTCACTCCAAAAAAAGTGCCCCAGGACACTGCCAGGCACACCAGACACCCTCAGTTAAGTAGAAGCAGCCGATCAGGGGCACTGCAACCTGCAGTGCTTCCAACTCTGCTCTTGCGAACCAGCCAAGCTGCAGCTTAAATTCTGGCTCTGCCATTTACCAGTCTATGACTCTAAGCAAGTGACTTTTACTCTCTGAGCCCCAAGTTTTTCATCTGGAAATGGGGTATGGTTTTGAGTACTAGAGATTATATTCCCAGTGGTGCATGGCATGTAGTAAACGCTCTGAATGGCAGATGATAATGAGATTACTGTTTGGAAGTCTTATTTGGCTAGATCTCCCTAGCTCCTTCATCTGAAACAACTGCCAGTTCCTTCATGAATAAAAGTCCTCAAATAAGAGCAACAAAACAGAGAGAAGCTGCTGGGGCTAGGGGTGAGCAAGCAACAGGGTAGGTGGCAGCTCTCAGGGAGGGAGAGGATGGGAGAGCTGAGGGGCTGACTAACCCCCAGGGGCGGCGGCAGTGCCTGTCTCCGACATACTCCGCTCCCGCGTCTCCTTGTGCCCTCCTGCCAGCCCCAGGCTCGTGGGCTTGGCTTCCGAGCTGGATTTCTTTCGGTCCTTGTTGCACCACTTCCAATCTGGGTGGGCCTTGAAGTGGGCCTCCTTCACCTGGCAGGAGAGGGCAGGGTGACCCTTCACTCACCCGCCCCACCAGAGAAAGTTGTGAGGAGCCAGGAGGAGGTGGCACTACCTGGAAGGCCAAGTCATGGTACTTCTGCTTCTCCTTGGGCCCCAGGGCGTACCACCACTCGCCCAGGATCTTGCTGACAGTCCGGTTGTCCTGGTTGGGGTGACGTTGGTGGACCAGGGCCCGGTGCCGCTTGCTGAAGATCATGAAAGCATTCATGGGCCGCCGGATATGGTCCTTCTCCCGCTGTAGCAAACACAGGCCACAGCAAGACAGTTAGGACCAGGGAGACAGGCTTGGGCAACAATAGGGTAAGCAGGAGACTGGAGGAGATAGGGCACCTTGTTGGGGCTGCGTCCATCCTTCTCAGAAGATGAGTCCCGTTCCTTGGGCAGGGCACTGAGGGACTGGGTCCGACGTTTTCCAGGTGGCAGAGGCAACTGGATCTCAGGAGACATGATGGAGAGAAAGCTGTGGTGGGGCAGCAAGGACAGTGAGGGCCATATCTCTGGCCATCCCACCTCCCCACCCCCCAGGCCCAGGCCTCAGGGCACTCACGCATCGTCATGGTCACTTTCTGTCTCGCTGTCCAACCGGGGCTCTCCTGGAGGGCCAGGGGCCTCCTCCTCAGTGGTAGGAGGGGGACCCTTACCAGGTTCCACCACCCCCAAAGTGTGTGGGGGTCCAGGCCCTGGGCTGTCGGGGCATGTGGCTCCAGGTGGCCGCCCAGGGTCAGTACTCCCTGACCCGCCTGGTGGTTGCTCATGAGCAACAGCTGCTGATTCAGCAGGTTCTGGGGGCAGAAAGGTGGATCAGAGGGCTCCTGGGCCATCTGGACCCCAGCCCCATGCCTTCCCAGCCTCCCACCCCTCACCTTTGCTCTGGTTGGAGGCTACTGGGTGGCTGGCAGGCTGCTGGGCCTCACTCGGCTGCACCGAGGGGTCAGGCTGGCTGGGTGCCAGGAAGGGGACTAAGGAGTGCCAGGGGAACACGGCCACAGAGCGAGGTTCCACATTCGTCCACACTGTGGAAAGGAGCCAAGTGACCCATGCAGCAGAATTCTGCCCTGATCCTCAACTCAAGTTCTCACCCACTGGATAGGGTGGCTCCACCCCTTCTTTACACCCCCTTCCCCCACCCGAGCCTCTTGGGCTCGTCCATGCTATGTCACTCAGGAAAAACTCCTCCCTGAAAGATTTCTCGATTTATAAAAAAGAAAACAGAAGCAGGGAAGGGAAATAGTACTCATACCCCACTCCTCCCACCCCCAACAACCATCACCCCTGCCACCAGGGACTAAGCCAGAGAAACAACTTGCTTCTGCCACAAACCAGGTCACTCTCAGCTGCCATCCCACACTCCCAAGGCCCCAAGACCTCAGCAGGCTGGGTCTCCACACCCCAGTCATGCTGCAATCCCAACACCCATGCCGCCGTCTGACACAGCCCCTCATCCTGGCCTCACACTCTCTTTCCCTTTCCTGAGGCAGATGGTCCTATGTCCCCTCCCCTCCAATTCTCTATCCAGTACCCACAGGCTGTGGTGTCTCACACAGCCTGTGGTGCATGAAAGTTCTTCCTCCTTGCCTTCCTCCCCCTGCCACAGACCTCAGGGAGCCAGATCTGCCCTTCCTGGGCTGGACACAGGTAGCTCCCCTTTACCTCCCTAAAGAGAATCCACAGCTCATGAAGAGCCTCCCAGCCTCCCTCTCTCTAAACCCCTGAGCTTATCTTTAGCCCAGTGTCCAGCCCCTTTGCCCAGAAAAAGGGGAGGGTGTGGTAAACTCCTCGGAAGAAAAGGCATGGACAATGGGGCAGAGAAGAGAATTGTTACAAGTCTCTTCCCAGAGAAGGCAAAAGTGCCAGGTGTTTCCTTGAGAATAAGCACGGGAAGCTACTTCCTCGCCAGGGGGCTGCTCCTTGGGGTCCAACCACTGGCCCCAGGAGCTGGGTAATAGGAGGACAAGCCCTGGGCTGGCACCTACCCCTGGCTGGACTTCTAGGGCGGGCCTAGGCTAGGAGTGGGCTTCCCCTCTCACTGCCTGGCTCCCTGGAGGAAGTGGAACCAGCAGAGGAGAGAGGCCCCTGATCGGGGAAGACAAGGAAGGGAGGAGGGAAACGCCCTAGCTCAAGTATCCATCATTCCAGGCCTCCCCCTGATCCAGATCAACCTGACCTGAGGTGACCCCCCCCCCACCATGCCTTCAGAAGCCTGGACTGGGGGAGCTCTGTATGAGGAACTGGCCTCGAGACCTGATTCTGAGGGACTGACAAAGGAAAAAGTAGACCTCATGGAAACAGGGGAAGGGATCAGGAAGACAGCACTGGAGGGCACTCAAGACCATGATAACCCTGTCCCCTACCTCTGGGGCAATGGGGGCCCAAAAGACTGCTGGACCTTCCAGCCCCATAAAAGCTCCCCAGGGACCTGGACCTGTCCCTCTCTTCATAAAGATCTTTCTCATCAGGGCCTCCTCACCTTTTGGGAATGGAGAAGGGACCTAGCAGACAATGGGGAGCAGTCCTTTGGTCCTGAACCCCTCCCCAGTGCACTACTCTCCAGATTCCTAGGTGTCTCCCTCTCTCTCTTTGCAAAGTACACCACAAACACTGCAGCCCATCACTCTATTCTGACCAAACAGTGCCTCACTCACTTCCCAAGCCCCGTCTTTAGCCCCACTACTCAGTCAAAGCCCTCCTCCCCATCTCGATTCCACACCTAGGACCAGCAGCTCTCACCTGCTATTCTAACCAAGGCTCCAAAGCCAGTTATTCTGCACCCCTGGCTTCCAATGACAAAGGACCTGTTCTATCCCATCACTTACACACCACAGCTGTCCTTCCAGGTACTCCCCACTCCTCTTATCGCTCCGCTACACTCCCACCTGCCATCACTAACGAAATGGTCCGGCCTGAGATCTTAACTTTCCCTGTCACCTTTTTACTCTGCATCTACTGTTTTCCACCGTACTATGCACCCATCACCGTTACTTGCATTTAGCACCCCGACACCTTGACCCCAGCAGTCCCAGGGCCCGGATACTACTGACCGAACATGCCGAGGCCACGGGAGGCCGCGCCGGACGCAGGCATCAGTGGCCTGTGGGCCGAGTACATGGTCCGGCGCCGGGGGGCCCGGCAGGGCCTCGCGCCTCCTCAGCGGCCGACGAACCCGGCTCCTCGGCCGTCGCCGCTT
>NW_007726417.1:447297-473242 GCF_000696425.1 Galeopterus variegatus | reverse complement strand
CGCCGCGCCCGCCCCCATTGGCCACCCCAAGGGAACGTCAGTTATATGCAAATAAGGGCTGGGCGGGGCGGGCTCCGGTTGGCCCTAAGCCGGCCGGGGGCGGGACCCGCAGCAGGAGGGTGGTAGGGAGGGCGCACTGCAGTAAAGGCTCGGAGCCAGGGGGGCGGTTCGCGGCGCCTCGCTGCGGAGGCCCCAGGGTTGTGTGTGGTGCTGTGTCCGCTCCGCGCGAGGAACACGTTCACACACTGCTTGGCCCGCCTCCTGCACGCCCGCCTGGCGCGCTCGGCACCGCTGGGCAGACAAACTGTGCATAGGGTTGGGCGAGCCATCCCTGAGACCTCACCAACTCTTGCACACACACAAAAACTCACGCTCCTCATAGACATACTTTCGTGTCATACCCATTATCTCTTACACACCCCACAGGCACATATGCCTTCGGCCTTACAGCCACACTGTCACACACGAAGTCACACCTCACACACTCACAGTCCATTACTCCTCACCTGCAATCATGCACATTCTCACCCATCCTCTTCACATCATTCACTTTATACATGCTGTCACACATGCCTCACCAACATGTATCCTCAGCGCACATCCACCAGCCCACATGAATCATACAGACAACATAGCAGACAGTCAGACCTCAGCACAGCCACTGCTTGTCCACTACACACCCCACATCCCTCCCGTACCACCATATACACTCTCTTCCAAAGTACCCCCATCCTCAACACACACTCACAGACACCATCATACTTATCCTACACTATAATCTTATCGTCATAGCAACTAACTAGTTCAGTACCCAGGCACATCAAGTATACAGAGCTCCATGGCCACCCGCCATTATTCAGTTACCCAGCCTGACACTCATCTGCCATTCAAGTCCCTCTACCTAGCAAGGTAAGTCAGGGGACCACAGAGCACCACCATGGCTGGCCCCACCACCCTAGGCTGGGAGCCACCCCTCCCACCACACACCCCCCCACACACACACACACACACGCAGGAATAGGGCCAAGAGGAAGAAAGGAAACTAACACTGGGGCTGCTAAGTGCTGGGAGCGTGTGTGTATTATCTTATTTATTGAATCCTCAGTCACCTAGGGAAGTATGCACATTGTTGAGGTAAAACATGAGGCTCAGAGAGATAGAATAAATTGTGCAAAATCATGCACCCAGGATATAAACAGTCCAGACCCAACTCAAGTACTCTTACCATTACTCAAAACTTAACCTCGGGGTAGACACGGGCAGGGAATTCCAAACACAGGCCCAGCAATATGGCCAGACAATGATACAGAGAGACTGGTGAACTACAGAAAGGTGAAAGGGCACTCAGAGACACAGGCAAGTGTCTGGGGCTCACTAGGCAGAGATGCCGAGGACTTGGGTGGCCCGAGGGGCCCTGGGGCCACACCCAGTAGAGACAGTGATCTGGGGTCACACGTAAGCAGGTAAGGGCTGCCCAGACTCAAATAGACCAAAACTGGGCTTCTACACAGGTTAGGTAATCAGACAAACGCTTTTCCCAGCCTGCCCCATCCACTGACAAAGTTGAAGGCAGAGGAGAGGAGGCAAAAAAACAGGTAACCTGAGCCCAGAATGGAAAGGAAGGTCTGTAGCCCTATGACCTCCAGAGACTGCGGGGCCAGACACTTGGCTGTGAGCCTGGAGGGGCTACCAGAGGAATTAGTAGGTGACTGCCCCCTCCTCCCTATGCAGCCCCAGAATCAGACCCTCCATTACCTCACTGCCCCAGGGACTGCAATGTGAGGCAGAAATTGAGGCTGAAATCAATGTGGCCCGCTATCTCCCCACCACTGCCCCCTCCACTCCCCACCGGTAAGTGAGTCACCTACTGGCAAGTTAACTCATTGCCCACTGCAGTGCAGCCCAGGGACAGAGCTCAGAGGAACCCTGCTCCAGCTCCTCAACTTCTGTTGGGTGAGAAAAAGAGCCAGGCATGGCACAGCAGGGAAAGAGGGCCCCACACATCTGGGAGGGTTGCACATCTGGTAGAAGACATGGTGCCCATGAAGGAGGGATGGGAAGAGGCCCCTTTTGGGGCAGGGTACAACTAAGTGGGGGCTCAGCCTGGCAGGGAGGGGCGGGAATCTGGGCGGGAATCTGGGCAGGAAAGGCCCCCCTGCCCCGGGCACTGGGCCAACCCTATACTTAGCTTCCATTGTTCAGGGTGGAAGAACCCTGGGTGGGAGTGGATTAGAAGTGGAGAGGAGGGAGAGGGTCCTATCCCCAAACAGCTCCCTCTCTCCTGCCATCCCCAACCTTAACTGGGGCCTCCCTAGTTGGAAGAGGCTGAAGGGGGGTCCCCAAACCAGGGCCCCAGCCCCATCTGAGAAGAGGTGCAATGCCATCCTTCACTCAATGAAGGTACTGGGCAGGACTGTAGTGGCAGCCACCCTCTAACCAACTCCACAAAAGGTTTGGCCCTAAACAGCCCCCACCGCACTACCCCACCCAGGCCTAGGGACAGGGAGCCCAGACAGAGACACAAACCGCCACGCGCAGGCTGAGACCTGCCCAGAAGCCTGGGGCGAGCAGCCAGGGATGCTGACAGACAGAGGGACAGGCAGACAAGCTCTGAACTCACGGGCCCCATTTATTGAGCCCTCGAGGCACTGCGGCCCCGCCAACCACCAGTGACTACCCACCCAGCCCTCAGGGGTCCCGGTCCCCACCTCGGCTCACCACTCCAGTGTCCCCAGCTCCCCTCACCCGCTCCCCACAAAAACACACCCACCCACCCACCCCGTGCGGCGTCGGCGACGGCCAGGGTTGCCTGGGGAACGAGCCCAGGATTGGCAGGGATGGGGGGCTAAAAATAGCGCAGGGGTGAGTCAGTGTGAGTGAGACTGAGGGTAGGCAGGGGGACCGGGAGGGAAAGAGAGGCAGGGGAGAGGAGTGGGGGAGGGTCCTCAGGGACTGCGAGATGGGCGGGGTGCGGACGGGGGGAGGGATGTGGGTTTGGGGGTGGGAAGGTGCTGGGTCGCAGAGGGAGGTATACAGGCGCCGGGGCTGGGAAGGCTGGTCTGCGCGGCCCGAGGGAGGCGCCACAGCTCGAGCGGAGGAGGGGGTGCCGCCCTCCGTTCCCCTCCCCTCCCCTCGCTCACGAGATTTTCCACTCGCCGCCTGGCCCCCAGCCAGCCCCCGGCAGGCCCCACAAAGCCGCTTTGTGCTAGGAGGGCGGGCGGGCGCCCGGCCGGTCTGACACCCACGCGGGCCGCGACGGGGCGCGGGCCAGCTGGCACTCGAGCCGTCTGCTGTGGGCGGGGGTCTTGCCCACACCCAGCCCGATGCCGCGGCGGTGCAGGGGTTAATCGCGCAGGGACGAGGGAGCGGGCCTCAGCCAATCCGCGGCCGGCGGGCGGGACAGCAGCCAATGGGAATAACGGAGGCCCGAAGCCAGGGCCTACACCCTGGGACGCGCGGGAACCCGCGCCCCTAGGTGTTGGCAGGAGCTGGGCGCGACCCTCACCGGATGCCGGTCCAGATCTACAAAGCCTCCGGTGCACCCTGTTTCTTACTTCGCAGGAAATAGCCTCAGAGAAGAATAATAGCTTGCTGTCAGGACGTGGCACGGCGGGATTTGAACCGAAGTTTGCCTGGTTTCACAATTAACTTTTCCACCGAAATGGGGGAACGGGGACAGGGTCCCTGCTGGGCCCTAGTGGGAAGCAGGAACAGGAAACGGGGTGCGGGCGGAGGAGGCGTCGCAGCGGGCTTGGGTCCAGCCGCCTGCGGTGCAGCCGCTGCCGCCGGTGGTAATGGGAGCCAGACGCCGTCGCCGCCGCTAATGCGCCTCCTCCCCGGCCACTAATGGAGCCATTAATGCCCGGGCGCCGGGAACTCTAGGACGCGCCCCCTCCCCCCTGCGCATGCGCACGCCGCCAGCCGCCGCCAGGAGGCAGTCTAATCCCTTAGCAGCTCCTGGTACTGGAGGCCGCCGAGCTGGGGTCTCTTCGCGGTCACCAAGACTCACCCCTGCAACCTCTCAGGCTCTCCCTCCTGTCCTCTTCCCCGTCCCATCCTCTTCTTCCCAACCTGGGCTTCCTTCCTCTCTAGGGCAGTCTCCAGGGATCTTTCATACCTGGATCCACCCTTTTCCCTCCTCTGCTCTAAACCCTTTCTTGGCTCTTTACGGCCCCAGAGTAGAACCCCAGCTCCTCAGCCTGGCATTCAAGCCCAGACCGGCTGAGCCTGTCTTCCATGGCACCCTTCCGCCAAGCCTGGCCTCTAGTGTCGGCTCCAGCCTCAACTAGCCACTCGGAGTTCATGCACTTTCACCCCTCCTGGCCTTTGCTCATGCAGCTGCCTCAGCCTATATTGCCCTTTCCTTTCTTTCACTACTATGAAATCTACTCATTCCTCATACTTCAGCTCAAATGTTACCTCCAATGAGAAGCCTACCTGAACCTTCCTCATCAACCCCCCATCAGCCACTGAGTTGTCCCTGTCCTCTGGCTTCTCCAAACTCATAACCTCCCTTGGCTCATCCTCGCCTGTGCCTGCGCCTGCATCCACATCTCCCTTCTCCAATCACTTGCCCCCGTACTGCTCAGCCCTGGACGTGGCAGAAGAATGAGGAGGGAGCTGACTTCTAGTGGTGGAGATGGGACTACTATTTGAGTAAATATGGAAATTATGGTGGGCAGAAGCTGGATTTGAGAATTAGGAGACCTAGGCTCACCCCCCTTGGTCCCTCTCTAGGCTTCATTTTCTCCAAGTATAGTCAATAGATACTGCCTGGTCTTTGAGGCCCTACCAGTTGGGGTGATAAATCCGGGACTCCATTAAATGGAGCTGGCACTAAATATGTCTTCTGAAAGGAGGAGGATGAAGTGTAGGGTGATCTGGGTCATGCACCGTAGCAGGTGGGTGGCATAGGAGCTGCTTTCCTGCCACCCCCTACAGCCGGATTTCCTAGCTTGGCCCATACAGCCCCCACCTTCCTACTTGTCTTGGGAACAGGTGCTTAGATGGTAGATCAGTCTACAAGATGGATCCCAACACTTCTCAGCAGGTTTCAGGAACAAGTAGTAGGCAATTAATTTGTCAAGGAGAAAGAAGAGGCTCCCAAACCTGGACAACCTCCCAACATTCCCAAGAAGGTAGGAGGGGTGCTGGTGCTTAACAACTGCCCACTGACTTAAAAGATCAGAGCACCTAATGTGCACAGGATAGGGATGGGAGGCTGGGATGGGAGCAGCAAGTCTATCTAAAAAGTGAGAGAGAAAGAGCCAGGGGAGAGGCTAAGGCTGTCCCAGAGACACAGGATCCCAAGACAGAGCCAAAACAGAGAGTGGGCTGAAAGCTCAGACAACTACTGAAGTCCAGGGAGGGACAAAGCCAGAAAGGTATAGAGAGCCAGACTCAAAGAGTCAGACAGCGATCCAGAGAGAGATACACAGACCCGGAAATAAAGACCAGAGAGACAAAGAAACCCAAGGGAAAGACAGATATACATCAAAGAGAAACAGACAGAAGCCCAAAGAGAGACAGCTAGGCAGAAGCCCAGAAGGGGCAATGCCTGTTACTAAGGGGAAGCCAGCCAAGAAGCTGGGAGATGGGAAGCCATGCCAGGAATGGGGATGAGACATCTGGCCTCCTGGGTTGGGGCTACAGGCCCTGGGGCGGGTTCCTCTCCTGGGGAACAGACGGGAAGAGTCAGAGGGAGGTGGCAACAGCAGCTGGCTGGCCATGCCATGCACAGAATGTGGAGAATGCCGGCCGCCTGCCCCGGCACGTCCCCCAGCGGAAGCAAATGCCTGTCGAGGGGCATGAGCAGGCAGGCTGCCTTGGTCCACCCCCTCACACCTGCTGCCCTCTGATGGAGGGTCAGGCCTTGGCATAGGCAGGCAGAAAGGGCTAGGACTGCAGCCTCACCATACCACTGGGGATGGTCTGCCCTATCCAGGCCTCAGAGAGAGAAGGCCCCAAAGTGCCTACCTCCCCAGGGTTTAGGGAGAAGAATGAAAGGGCCAGCTGGCTAGGAACCTGAGGGTATCCTGGATACCTCAGGTTGGGTGTTGTCAGGGAGGCGCTGCTCAGAATTGCCAGGACAGGCACTGGACAAGTTCTGACGACCTGGTGGCCTCCAGCAAGGGGCCTCCCTTCCCTGAACCTCAGTTCCACCCCTGGACAACAGGGCTGGGACTGGTAATCCTTGCTTCACAGCATCAGATGGATTTGATGAAGTGGCCCCAAGCCTGGGGCTGGTCACATGTTCAATAAAGACTGGTTTATTATTGTTATCATCATTATTTTTGAGAGTGCTTAAGAGCTTGGGATCTGGAGCCAGACAACCTACGTTCAAATCCTGGCTCGCTCTCTTCCTAACTGGGTGACCTTGGGCAAGTCACCTAAACTCTCTGGGCTAAGGTTTCCTCCTCTGTCCAAAGGAACTAGTAATCATACCAACCTGCTGGGGCATTGTGAGGATTCACTGAGAAAATGCTCAGTAGGACCCAATGACAGTGTGCCAGGCACATGTATCACCAATGCTCAGTAAGATACTATTACTGTAACTTTTGGTAGTGAAAGTCCTGCAATCTGGAGATTGGGAGACCTGGGTCAATGCTCAGTCCTACCCCTCCTTGACTGGGTGACCTTAATTAGGACTCTCCTTTTGTCAGGACCCCACTATTCCTCATCTGGAAAATGGTGGCAATAGCCCCTGCTGGGCCTGCCCTGGTAGGCCTCAGAGTCACCTGCATGGGTGCCATCCCTCCCCACACAGCAGCAGTGAGGGTCATGAGACAATTCGATACTATGGGGGCAGTGTCAGGGTCTGTGGACATGTGGGGGTGGGAGGGTGAAGGGGGTGATTAGAGACCCTCTGCTTCAGTTTCTTCATCTGCCTAAGGACAGAATTCCTGCTGTGCCTACCTCTGTGAAATTTTGCTTGTATCAACTACATTGACAAATGTAAAGAATGTTGGAGGCAGGGCAAAACACACAGCTCACATCCTCAGAATATTAAGAATGAGGGGCAGGGACAGTTTCTGTATCTCTATGCCCTGGCTCCAGGGCGAGGCCTAGGCTGGAGCTGGGATGGATGAGGGCAGGGCTCAGGCTCCTTCCTGAATTGGCCCCTGTCCCACCCAAGCCACAGCGGCTTCTACCCACATCCACACTCCAGCCTCCTTCCTCCCTGGTCTTGCCTCTAGTCTCAGGGACCTGAACCCACCCTTCATGGTGCAGCTGTGGTTGAATATGCTCAATACCTTTCATGGCTCCCTAGTGCTCTCAGGGTAAAGTTCACAAGTCTTATTAGGACTCTCTCTGCTCTGACCGTTGTTCACCAATCCAGCAGCATATCCTAACATTCACCCACCTTCTAGACCTCCTGATTCCACAGATTCAATGCCTCAAAGTGTTTGCACAAATTCTTCCCTCTTCCTGAAGGTACTTCCTGCCTGCCTACCTTCCCCGGCTTATGTCTGCACAACCTTCAGGTCTCAGTTCATAGGCCCCTGGCTCCTCCAAAAACCCCTCCCTGACTTCTCAGTCTGGGTCAATATCTTCTCCAGGCTCCCATGGCCTCCTCGGCTTCCATCACCCCATCCCTGACTACTCTGGACTGTCACTATCTGGGGATGGGTCTGTCTACTCCAGGAACTGTAAGCCCTGTGAGGGCAGTGTTGTGTCCTCAGCACCATCCAGCACAGGGCCAGGCACAGAGGGAACCCTGAGTCAAAAGTAGATGAATAAATAAAGTAAATAAGAAAAAAATGCTAGGGAAGGGGATGCTGATGGGTCTGTCATCCTTCCTGTGAGTTGCTCCTACAAGGCCAAGCCTGGCCTGGGCCCCTGGCTCTCTAGCACCATCTCAGAAGTGCCACTCTCCCCACCCCCAGATCCAGCCCTCCAGCCACACTGGCCTTCCCTTCTCCCCTCGTAGGCTGTGCTCCTTCTGGACTCAGAGCCTTCCCATAGGCCTCCTCCCAGGAGGCTCTTCTGCCCTGTGGTTGCTGGTTCCACTCATCCTTCAACTCTTGGCTTACACACCCTGTCCCGAGGGCAGCCAGACTAGATTCCCACCTGGAGGAGTGCCCAGCACACCCCGGCTCCCCTCCATGGCACTGACCACGCCTGTGATATTTACCAGGCACAGTGGTGAAGATGGAGACTCCAGTCCCTGTTCTGCTTACCACCTTCTAGCAAAGGACCTGTTAGAGCCTCAGTCTTCCCATATGTAATCCAGCACTATGGCCCAGTGGCTAGGGGCCAGCCTGCCTGGGTTTGAAGGCTTGCTCCAGGATTTACTAGCTACATTACCCTGGGCAAGTTACTAACCTGGTCTCATTTTCCTCTAAATGAGCATAATCATAGCACCCGCCTGTTAGGGTTGTTGTGAAAACAAAATGAGCTAATATTTAGAAAGGGTTTAGAACAGGGGGTGGGGGGTGGGGTGAGTGTTATATTATGGGGTAGGTGTGAAAATTTGGCAATATAATAATGTACATGCAGCATTTATCATGGCAATGCCTCCTCCCAGTCCCCCAAGACATGGGACCTATTCCCACAATTATTGTTCTCTGTTACCCTATCTGCTCCATGGGGGCCTGACTCAAAGTCTGCACTCAGTAAAGGTTTGCTGATTGATGGACCCCTCGAGAGCGCATTCTCCAACACAGAGACTCTAGAAACGGTGCAAAGTCCAGCCCCTTGCCTGAAATGTGAATTCCTGCTGCAACACTGTGCAGAGAAGAGGCTAGCCTCCCCTTGAATCCCTCCCGAGGTGGGGAGCTCACCTCTCTTGAGAGCCCAGCTTGCAAGTACCATTAAAAGTGAGCCCTCGCCCAGCCATCCACCTGCACCTCTTACCTGTTCCAGGCCGGCCCATGATGACTTCCTTCTTGGGGGCAGGATGGCTGGTATAGCTACTGGGCACCAGGACAGGCAACAGGGCAGCAGGTGAGGGGTGGAATGCCACGGGCTGGAAGGGCGAAGAAGCCAGGCCAAAGGTGGGCATTGGCTGGGCCACGGCAGTTGGCGCAGCTGGAGGCACGGTGATGGGCACAGGGGCCGGCAGAGGTGGGGGCAGGCCAGGCTTCCCACTGGCCACCCCAGGGGGCACCGGGGTCTCACGGCAGCCCCGCCCAGGTCCCCCAGCCCGCGCCTCACCGGCAGTGCCCACCTCCCCAGGGAATTTGGAGGGCAGTGGCACATCAGGGTTGCGGACAATGACAGGTGAGTCCCGCTGTACGGCAGGCACCCTGCGCACGGAGGGCCCCGGATCTGAGGTCAGGCCAGCAGGTGGGGGCAACAGCAGCAATGGTGAGGGCTGGCGGGAGCGAGAGAAGGGCACAGCAGGTGACACAGCTCGGAAGCCAGCCGGTGTGGAAGGTGTAGATGTGTGGGACACTGAGTCCATGCCAGATTCCAAGCTGTCACTCTTGGGGAAGTCCGGGGCAGCTCCTCCACCCACTGTGCCAGAGGCCCCCAATGCCCCTGGATGGGGCAGCAGCTCTGTCTTCCGTCGCCCAGGGCTGATGGGCACGGTGAAGGTCAGGTTGGTCTGGAAGGTGGGTAAGATGCCAGAAGAATGGCGCTCTCGGGGGGCAGGGGGCGGCGGGTGGGGGCCCAGGTCTGGTGGTGTCAGCACTCCTGCCTTAGGGGTGCTGGCGCTCAGGTGGCGACTGCGAACGGCAGTTCGCTGGATGACTGGTGAGGCATTGATGGGGCTAAAGTTAGCGGGGCGGAAGCCGAAGAGTGGTGAGGGTGAGGGTGACGGGGCTGGCGAGAAGGGCGACTGTGTAGAGACAGGTGAGAAGGAGGGAGTGCCTGAGCGTGAGCTGCCCAACGACACTAGCATCACAGCCGCCTCACACTCATCAAACTCAAAGCGTGACAAGTCAGCAGGGGCCACCAGGCGTGGGCGTGAGTCTCCACGGGCTGCCACGCTGCTGGCCTCACTGTCCCGTGATGTCTCATCACCCCAGTCAAACTCGGTGCTGCCCTCCCGGGCCACCACGCCAGCTGGCCGCCCAGCCCCACCCGGCCCACTGTCTGCCAAGCCCTCCATCTCCTTGGTTCGCATAGACAGGTGGCGTGAGCAGTAGCCCCTCCGCTGCGACTCCTTCATGCAGCCATCTCGTGAGCAAAGCCGTCGCCACTGCTTGCCATTGAACTTCTTTCGGATTCCATTGGGTGTGCAGACTACATCACCCTTCTTGTACTTCTGCTGGGCAGCTGTCAGTGGTGTGCGGGCCCGAGCTGCTGGTGCAGCCCCCTTCTCCAGGGAGGCCACACTGCTGCTCCGGCTACCACCCTGGCTCCCCTCCTGGCAGGGTGAGGGCTGCTCACCAGGGCGGCCAGGGCCCACAAAAGCTGGGGACTTGGGTGGTGGCGACAGGAGCTGAGGTGGGGGCAGTGGGAGCAGGGCTGGGGTGCCAAGGGTTGGCAGGTGCTTCTCCTCACTCTCCTCACAGTGAGCCCCCAAGTTGCCACCAAAGCTGATCTTAGAGACCTCAGCATCCTCAGGCTGCTTGGGGTCCAGAGCAGCAGGGCAAGGGGGTATGGTGTCCCCAGGCTCAGCACGCTCTTCCTCAGGGCCTGTGGGGGGCTTCCTCAGCAAGGCCTCAGGTTCCCAGGGGGTCCGTAGCAGGCGCAGGCTAGAGCGGGCCACCCACACAGCCTCCTCCGGCTCACAGGGCAGTGGCTGTGGGGGCTGTGGTAAGGTGCCTGGTGGGCCTGGCTGGAAGCCAGGGCCAGGGCTCAGGCGGACCTTGTAGGCAGCTGGCTTTGTGGCCACCTCCACCACTACACCCTCACGGTAGGCAGCCACACCGGGCTCCACACAGGTACAGACGGCAGTGCCCACCACCAGCGCACCTGGTGGTGGCGTGGCATCCAAAACTACATCCACACCACTGCCTGGCACCCTCTCATAGAAAGTCAGGGCCCGGTCACCTGGGAACTGCACACCTAGGTCCTGGCTTCGGCGCACCTGGCGCACTACAGCTGGCAGGAAGAGGCCATCACCACGCCGAGCCAGCACCCGCTGGGACCGCAGCTGCCGCAGGTCATAGCCACCACTGGTGCCACTGGGGGGCCAGGGGCCTGGACCACAAGCCTCAGCCGACTCATCCTCCAGGTCTGCTGAGTGCTCACTGGCTGTGTCAGTGGAGGAGGAACGGGTGGAGGTGGGTGGCCGTGGAGGCACACCCAGGGCGCTGGCTTCCTCAGGGGTCTGTACCCGCTCTTCAGGGGCCCCAGCCACCCCAATGCTGCCTCCCCCATGCTCCTCCACATACTTCTTCTTGGGCGCTCGAGACTTGAACGTGGCTGTCTTGCGGCTGAGTGAGGGCTCCCAGCGGCCTGCTTCTCCATCTCCCTTGTGGTCCTCGGCTGGAGCTGGGGTCAGGTCACTGGAGTGCAGCTCTGGGGGCGGTCCCTCAGCCCCAGGGCCCTGCTTGGCCTCCTCCTCACCCTCGTCAGCCTCTTCTGGTCCAGGCTGCTGTTGCTGCTGTGTCTCATCATCCTCCTCCTCTGGCTTGTCATCCTCCCCAACCCCTCGCCGCCTCAGAGCCTTGGCTCTGGTGGCTGGTGGGGACTTGCTGCCACTGCCAGGACCTGAAAGGCCAGCGCATGCCTTCTTCATTGGCTTCATCTTTTGTTCACCTGTAGAGTGGGAGAGCAGACAGGGATCATTGGGAGCAACTCAGGAACCCCACCCCAGACCTTGTGTCCCCCAAGACTTCCAACTTTCAGAGTTCACTGTAATTCCATGATCCCCAAGGCCTCCTCCCTGGCCACCTTCAACTCTTGTGGGCCCCTAGCTAGCACCCAGAGACTGACACCCTCATCCCCTAAGCATACACTCTGGCTCCTTCAGGAGCACTCACATACATTTGCTCTCTCTGTAGAGGACGGAATGTTCACACACATGCTCTGTCTGCCCCAAGGGGATGCAAGAAGCACTAACAGTTCACACCCATGGAGCGCTCACTTTGTCCTGAGCCCCAAGCTAAGTTTGCCTTTATTAGCCCATTTCATCCTCACAACAGCCCTTAGAAGCAAGTGCTACCATCAGTCCCATTTTACACTTGAGGAAACCAAGGCACAGAGAAATTAAGCAGCTTGTCCAAGATCATCCAGCGGAAACAGCAGAGCTAGGGTATGAACCCAGGCAACCTGGCTCCAGCGTCTACGCTCCTAATCATTTCAGTGTGTCGCCTGTCACATGATCCAGAGGGCACGCTTACTCGCACTGTCACTGTTCAGAGGGCACACGCATTCAAACACACACACACACACACTCACAAGAACCAAGTCAAAGAAAGGGAGGTGACTGGGCTATGATGTGAGCCTCTCCACTCCCCACCCTCCCTCCACCCCTCTGGGCAGCCTGGCATGGCCAGAAGGAGTGAGCAGCTGAGAGTACCGAGAGACAGTTGCCCACTCTGCTCTGTCCCCTGGGCCTGCCAGGTACAGCCATCTCTCCAGATCCTGGCAGGGAGCAGGCAGGGGCACGTCTGGGGCAACAGCTCATACCCAGCACTGCCACGGTACCGTGCATGAGCACACGCACGCGCACAAACACACACACACAGGCACACACACGTCATCACACAGTGGGATACAGAGCTACACCCCAGGGTTTCTCTGTCCCACTAGATGGGAGCTGCCCCTCCCCCTACAGCACCCAGTGTGATATCCCCAAGCCCAGTCCCCCTTTCTGGCCTGCATGCATCTCTGCCCTGGCTGGGCTGGCTCTGACAGGGTGGCTGAGTCGGCCGGCTCCCTCCAGGCCCCCAAATATGCCCTCCAACTCCAAGTGGGGATAAGTGGGATAAGGTCAAAGCAAGCAGGACAAGCCCAACAGGCCAACCTCACCCACTTCCTGAACAGTCATTACCGCCCGCCCCCTTTCAAGCTGCCCTAAGAAAAGGGGAAAAAAACTTTACTCTGAAGTGACTAAGAGAATGTGAGAGGACAAAAGGGGGCCTCTAGAAGGAGTGGGGGTTCCAGAACCATAAGTCAAACATAATCAGAGGCACCCCTGACTCAGTCTTCAAGCTCTGGGGGTATCTGACCTCATGCTCTCCCATTTGGAGCCTGTTCCTCCTGAGGACCCTGAAGTCTTGGGCCTGGCCCTTCTTGGGTCAATCCTGGAGTCTTCATAGGCATAACCTGGAAGTCCCGAGGCTTGCACGCAGGGGCCCAGGAGTTGGGCAGCCATCACTACCTTCTCCCCACTGACCTGCTGGGCCACCGTCCTGCGGACTGAGATCCAGCCCCAGTCCTAACCAAACATAAACCTTTGCATACACCACCCAGGGCCTACAACCACACTGCCTGGCTCCCCTAGATCCTGCTGCCTGGCCCAGCCTCTTCACTTCAGAAGCCAAGCCTCTTTCTTTTCCCTGGGGCCTACTCTCTTCCTGTCCACCCCTCTCTGGATAACTCCCACCCAATTCCTGTGGGGCCTCACCTCCCTCAGAATCTGAACAGTAGCTCATGAAGCCCAGGCCCTGGCTCTTTGGGGTCTCATACCCTCCGTGCCCATCAGTCCTCCTGGCACCAGCTTCTCTGCCACTCTCTCTCCCACCCTGTCGCCACCTCTACCACTGCCTTTCTCCTCACAGGCCCTAGGCCCCCTCTTCTGTCACCCCCTCCTGTATCCCCATTTATCCCTGCTACCTATTCCTCCCAGTCACTCTCCTGTCAGCCATCTCTGGACCTGTCACCTTCTCTCCCCATCACTTCTCCTTGTCACCCCCTCCAACTCTGTCCCCTCCCTCTCCCTGTCACCCTGATCTAGTCCTGTCACCCCTCCATTCCTGTTACCCGTTCTCTGCCCACAACCCCCTCTCCCAGTCACCCTTTTTCTGTCCTTCCCCACCACTTCCTCCACTCCATTCCCCCTCCCTACCTTCCCCCCACCCTTTTCCCCCTGTACCCGCTACCCGACCCTGCCACCTGTCCCCTCTCGGTCCCCAGCCCTCCAAATCCCCCCGACTGTGTGAGCCCTAGCCCCGCCCCTCACCTCGGGCTCGGCGGGATTTCGGGGCGGGGGGCCGTGGCCCCGGCTCGGTCCGGTCCGGTCCCTCCCCGCCCCCCCTCCGGCTCTCCCTCTCGATTCTCCCTTTTTTTTTTACTCCAACACACAAAATGGTGAATGGACCTGCAACAGCTGGAGCAGCCAGCCAATGAGCGGCCACAACCCCGTTGACCGGCGCCGGCCTAGACCAATAGATACTCGCAGCCTGGCCGGCTCCGCCTCTCAACGACGAGCGACGCTCACAGCGACCAATCGCGCCCACCTGGCCGCGTCAGGGGGAGGGGCCAAAGTCCAAGACCAGCCTCCCCCCGGACCCACACCAACCTGAGCTTACGACCGCCTGATCTACCTAGGGCCCTGCCCCACAACAAGTGATGGATACCAGCCTTGACCAATTGCAGGTCACCTTAGCGCTGAATGACGAATACAGTACCCAGTCGCTAAGCACCCTACGCCGAACCCAGCCTCTGTGAGGGACAGTAGCCAATGAAATGAAAGAAGGAAGGGCTAAGAACCGGACTCTCCAATGAGTGGGCTTAGAAGGTGTGGCCCCAGCGTTTGTTGACCGGCTAGTCTCAATTCCTGCTGGGAATAGTAGTCTTCTCTCATCTCCAGCCCATAGTCAACAGTACAAGGCAAACTACAACTCCCATGTGACAAAGTGTCTGGTGCCCCAAAGAACCCGGGCGATGAGAAAAAGTCGAAAGGGCAGTTCCTCATGAGTCTCACTGGACACCAGCAGTATATTAGACCCAGAGCCCCGACTCACCTGGATTCCTGGCTCTGGCGTCGCCGGTGATTCCTCTCAGTGGCGGCTGTAGCGGCACGAGGGGGCGGTGCGAGGAGCAACCAACCGCCACTCGTGGGCCCCGCAGCCAATCAGTAGCAGCCGGGGCGGTGCAATGACCTCACCGGTTCTACTCTCTTACCCCTCCCCCACGTGGTTGTTGCTGCCGGTAGCCAGAGTAGGGAAGTTTGGGGTGGGGGGAAGGGAGGAGAACCAGTGATGTCACCTTTGCCCCGTATGATTGGCTGTCGCGTGTCTGGAACTATGACCAATCAACGGTCTCGAAAAGTCTGGCGCGGCCCCGTGGAAAGCCCTGTTGCCACCGGGAGGGGAGAGAACGCGCGCTTGTTGGGTGGCGCGCGCTGCAGTGTAGGCAACACGCGTGGCCTGGGGTTTGGGGCCCTGGGGTATGTCACCTCCTGCAAGACCTTGACATTTAGGATGGCGCAGTTTTCTAACAGCCTTCCTAGGCATTGGGTTGGGGGCGGCACAAGGTAGAGAAATGCAGCGCTTCATGGGGCTTCACACTGCATTCCGGGGAGAGCTACACTTTGTGGGTGTTCACACCTGGCCGAGGGAGATTTTAAAAGATGGCGGTGGTGGGGTCACATTGGAGGTGAGGAGAGGGAGATGCCCTCTTAGTTGTAGATGCCTGCTGCCCCGATTTGAAGTTTACACCAGGTGTGAACCTGCCCGTGGTGCATCCATACTCTCCACATTGGATTTACCTTGGACCACGGGTAATGGGGAGCTATGCATACTGGCAGCCGGGAGGGCTTCTTTTGTCTGTGATGGGTTCCCAGTATCGACATGGGATTCACACCATTTGTGAAGAAAATGCGTCTAGCCTATTACAGGTCATACTGTCCATGTATCATTTGTACTTGTCCATGTAATAACTACGTGTGAGAGAATGTGCTATGGTATATGGCTAGTTCACACAGGGCATGGAAGGAATATCAATTGTTCAGTGGGGTTCATTTAGTATGAAGGAGATTCACATTATCCATGGAAGGTCCCACACTCCACAGAGTATTTACCTGAGATTGGGGAAAATTTCACTGTCCACAAAGAGTTCACACTTGGAAGGAATTTTATACTATTATCTATGCTGTTATTATTTATACAATATTATGCTATCATACTACTATTACTATTTTGATATTCTTTTTTTGGCAGCTGGCTGTCAAAAAAAAAAAGGATCCTGGACCTTGAACCTTGGTGTTATCAGCACCATGCTACAGCCAACTGAGCTAATCAGCCGGGCCCTATTTTAACATATATTCTAAAAAGACAGCTCATACTTCCATATTGGGTGAATCCAAAATTGAAGGAAATTTTGCAGGGCAGTTTATACTGTGCTCATTGGGTAGATGCTGGATCTGTGAGAAATTTATACTCATTGAGAGAGTTCATGCTGCCCACTTAGGTAGACCCTTGGGGAGTGGTTCATGCTGTCACAAAAGGGGTGCACAGCAGCCACAGAAAGTTTCCCATGCATGGAGATGTGCACTGTCCATGTTCACTTTGTCATGGAAACGAAAGAGATTATACTGTCCGTGGGGAGGCTTATACTGAGCAGGAGTTTACATTGCTCGTGGGAGTTTACATTGTGTTTGGGGGAGATTTCCATTGATTAGGATGGGGTTTCTTGTTCCACAGTCAGTTCGCATCAGATGTGAGGGAGAATTAGACTGTTAGGGGGAAAGTCTGAACTCTCTAGAGAGGAACTCACCCTGCCTACGAAGCATTCTGCTACTGTAGTGAAACGGGGTGTCCCCATTCCCCATACCAGCCAGTCACAAAAATAAATAAATAAATAAGAAAAGGGGTCTCTGCTGTCAGTTAAGGATTATTTCTGGCTTTCATGTATGCTGGTACTTCAAAAAGTTCACAGAAAGATTCATACTATCTTTTGATTCTATTTTTGCACGAACTACACCAAGGTCCAGGGTTTGATCCCCTGTACCAGCCAGCCTGGAAAAAAAAAACCAAACTATTTTTGCACGAACTTTTCGAAGTACCTTTGTATTTATTATATCCATGGAGGGGCTGGCCAGTTAGCTCAGTTTGTTGGAGTGTGGTATTGTAATATCCACTGAGGGATCCCCACTGATTATGCGAGTTAAACCATGCATGAAGGAAACCCCCGTCAGTGGGAGTTCACACTGTCCAAGGCCTATTTCCCCTGTCATAGAGGAAAGGTATGTGCAGGGAGCTTTCTCTGCCCTTGGGAGAATTACATAAACCGTAGTTAACTTAGTTATATGGTTCATTGAGATTACACTGTCATGTGGGGTGAGGGGTGATGTTGCAGGAGGCAGGATAGCACAGGTTTAGCCAGGCTGCCAGGGTCAAATCCCAGCTGGACTTTTTCCCAGCAGTGTGACCTTGGGCAAGTCACTTAATCCCACTGTGCCTTGATTTCCACTCCTGTAATAAAACCATAATAAAAGAACCCTAAGGGATAAGGTTGTTATGAAGATGTAATGAGTTAACATGTGCAAAGCATTTAGAATAGAGGCCAGCCGCCAAAAAAAAAAAAAAAAAAAAAAAAAAAAGAACAGTGTAAGAGTAAGTAGACTAAGTCCTCCAAGATGTTAGCAATTGTGATTATTGTTATTCAGAAGGAATTTATCTCTACCTGAAAAGTTTATGCTGTCACAATCTTATTGCTAACCTTGTCCATACTTGGTGTGTGCTCTGGTGGTGATGGTGATGGTGGTGACAGTGACACATTTTTGAATGATTCCAGGAGTCAGCATTTCTATGGGACATTTATCAATCCATCAGGAGACATTATGGTCTAGTGGGGATAATTAGAGAACCTACCTCATAAAGTTGAGGTGAGGATGAAATGAGATGTTTAACCCATGGCCTTATATATATTAAGTGCTCAATAAATGGGACTTATGATTTTTATGTGCCGTGTCCTGCACTGGACCCTAGGAAGTCCCTGCCCTTCAGGAATTAGTCATCTCTTCACCTTTATTGGGGACCTCATTGTCCATAACAGGATATACCACCCTGGAGAGAGTCATAGTGTCTTAATCTGTGTGTGTGTATGTACAATAGGGGTTGGGCAATTTTTTATGAGAGAATTAAGACTTTTTTGGGGGGGAGAGTCATATAATTTTATAAAGTTCGCAAAGGCCCAAAGAGTTTAAATCGAACATGGAGTTGCTACCTCTCTATGGAAAAGAGTTATATTATCCATGATTTCATGAAGCTGACACACTGACATTGAGGTTTATTGCACCTGTTGCACTGGTGAGTCTACACTGTTCACAGTCTATACTGTACTCATTGGTAGTCCACCCAGGCAAGTGGCACTGTCTATATGGGAGCATGATGTCCATGGGTTATATTGCATGAGGTCATGTTCATTATGAGGAGTGACCCTGTTTATATGGTTGTTACCCCATGCATATGGGTTTTACCCATGTTATGGGAGTTGACACTATTCAGAGAGGAGTTCACACAATGTTAAAAGAGGTTACATTGCCTCCATGGTAGGTCACACTAATGGAATTGTACAGGGGCACACATTGTTTATATGCTGGCTCACCATTTATATAGGGCTGACGATGCTTATGAGGGTTTCACTGTCTACATTAGGGCTTACACTGTTTTTGAGGGTCACATTGCTTATACAAGGATTCACATCGTTTTTGAGTATTGTGCTATTTGAGACATACACTGTCCATATGAGAATCACACTGTAGGGCCGGCCCGGTGGCGCACTGGATAGTCCGCCGCTTGGGAGTGCGGTGGTGCTCCCGCCGAGGGTTCAGATCCCATGTGGAGACCGGTTCCCGCTCACTGGCTGAGTGCGATGCGGGCGCAACACCGAGGGTTGCGATCCCGTCACCGGTCAGTAAAAAAGACAAAAAGGAAAAAAAAAAAAAAAAGAATCACACTGTATATGTGGATTTATATCAGTTATGGACAGTGTACCATTTTATGGATTCATACTGTTGGTGGAGTTATACCAGCTTTATGTTGACTCAACTCACTTTAGCAAATACTATTACCAGCCTATTTTACAACAGACACTGGTCTAGACCCTGGTGATAATGTAATAAAGAAAATAGACCAAATGCCTGTCTTCGTGGAGCTGACATTCAGAAGGACAATCAGGCTAGCCAGTTAGCTCAGTTGGTTAGACCATGTGGCCTTGTAACACCAAGGTCAAGGGTCTGGTTCCCTGTACCGGCCAGCCGCCAAAAAAAAAAAGAAAAGGACGTCACATCCTTTATGGGGTTTCCTCTGTTTATGAGGTTCGTGTTGGGATTCATGTCTTCAGGGTGTTGCACAGGCATTAACTGTCCATGAGTTTCTCTGTGTATATGGGGTTACATTTATTGGTATTACATTGGAGGTTCACTGTCCAAAGATGGGCTTATTCATTCATCATAGATTGACAGGCACTGTGCCAGGCTCTGTGGATGTCACAAGCAACAAAACAGGCAAAAAAATCTCTGCCCTTTATTCCATAGAGAAGAGATTCAGGCAACAAGTGAATATATTATGGAAATATTATGTCAGACGAGGATAAGTGCTATGGAGAAAAATAGCATATAAAAGGAACATAGGGATCTAGAAAAGGGCTACAATATAAAATAGAGTGGTCAGGCAGGATCTTATTGGGAAGGTGGTTTTTGAGTAAAAGCCTGAAAGGTATAAGGGACAGAGCTATGTAGTTGTCTTGGGGAAGAGCCTTCCTGTCAGATGAAAAAGCGTGAGCAAAGTCCCTGAGGAAGTTGGGCCGGCCCGGTGGTGCACTGGATAGTGCGCCGCTTGGGAAGCGCGGCGGCGCTCCCGCCCGAGGGTTCGGCTCCCACATACAGACCGGTTCCCGCTCACTGGCTGAGCGAGGCGCGGGAGCAACTGGGAAGCGCGGCGGCGCTCCCGTTGAGGGTTCGGATCCCACATACAGACCGGTTCCGCTCACTGGCTGAGCGAGGAGCGGACGAAGCACCGAGGGTTGCAACACTGAGGGTTGCGATCCGTTGCCGGACACGGAAAAAGACAAAAGACAAAAAAAAAAAAAAAAAAAAGTCCCTGAGGAAGGAATATGCCTGGCATGTCCAAGAGATAGCAAAGAGGCTGAGTGTAGCTGGAGTGGAAATGAAGGAAAAGGAGGTTAGTGAATTTAGGGAAGGGCCTCGTAGGCCACTGGAAGGGGTTGGCTTTTACTCCCAGTGAGCAGAGGGGCCACTGGGGCCACTGGAGGATTTGGGGCAGCAAAGGGGTATGATGTAATTTACCAGAACCCCTCCGGCTGCAGGTGGAGCACAGATTGTAGGGGCCCATGGCAGCAGGGAGGCTAGTAAGGAGACCCCGGACTGGGGGGCGGGGGGTGATGGTGAAGAGTAGTTAGTTCTGGAATAGCCAAAGGTAGAACCGATGCGAGTTCCCTTCAGATTCGATGTTGGATGAGAGAAAGGAGACAAGGATGACTACAAGATGTTCAGCCTGAGCAACCAGCAAAATCGAGGTGAAATTTCCTGAGATGGGAAAGACTGGGGGGGAAACAGTTTGGAGGAGCTCAGGAAGGCCATTTTTTTTTTTTTTTTTTTTTTTTTTTTGGGCAAGCTTGAGAAATCCAAATGGAGACACTGGTGAGGCAGCTGGATGTGGGAGATTGTTCAGGGGCGAGTTGCGGGCTGGAGATAGAAATGTGCGTATAATCAGCATAGGTATAGCCACCACGGGACTGGTGGAGATCATGAAGGAAACAAGTGGGGATGGAGGATACTGGGCCTTCAGCATCTCAGGTCAGGGAGATGAGAAAGGGGGATATTATAATGGGGTTACATTTATGATGGCTACACTGTCTATATGAAGTGGGTCAGACTATTTCAAAGGGAAGTACAATCCTGTTGGTATCTTCATGGTTCATTATTGCTCATAGGGTTGATGGGTGGGTGGTGATTATGATTTCTATTGTCCACACAGTTTCCTTTTCAGGAGAGAGATGACAAGTCTGTGAAATGTTGTGACTTTTATGGGCACAGGTCCTGTCCATGCCTTTGCCTGACAACAGTGGGATAAATATTATCTGTGTCAGTGCAGTAAACTGGAACAAGAACTACCAGGTCCATGGGAGTGGAGGTGTCCTGTCTGGAAAGAGTTGTTTTCTCCATGGAGCTGTTCATCGCAGGTGTGTTCTGGGTCCACGAGAGGCTGCACTCTTCATCAGCCCCAGGAGTATCTGTGGAGGCTTTCCATAGTGAAATGGGAGGGGGTCCCCTTGTTCACTGGAGTTGAATAACCTTGGTTGGATGACATGTTTTTAAGGAATGGCCAGTGGTGATGGGTAGTTTCTATCACAAATTCACAATATTTGGGTGTTTCACACAGTAATGATGGTGTTCATTATCTCTACCATCTCTGGGGGTGGCTCTCAGTATTCAGGAAGCAACTGAATTATCCTAGAGAGTACAAATTTCTGTGGTGGAGTCACACAGACCCCTGAAAGGCTACAATATCCATGGACAGGTTTGCACAAACCACTGAAGTCATGAGGCCCAGGGGACATTTTCACCAGACTCCCATTCGCTGCAGATGGTTCAGATGCTCCCATGAGGCATGCCTATCACCTATGGCTCTTTCATGGGAACAGTGGGATTGAGCTGTCTAACTGAGTTAGGGTGAGATTATGACAATAGGCAATTTCACACTGTCAATGCTGTGTGTTTAATGTCTATAGTTGGAGTCTGCCGGGTAAAGGGTACTCATATTATCCATGGGGTATATAGTTATATATACCTCCACTAATACCTCTGGTAATCCAGTATTTATGGTGTACTTACTTCACATCCCTGATTTCTCACAATAACTTCATCATGTAGGGTCTATTAACACCCCCATTTTACAGATGAGGAAACTGAGGCTCAAAGAGGTTAACTCACTTGCCCTATGTCACAGATAGGAAGTAGCAGAGTTAGGGTTGCAACCCAGGTCTCTGTCTTGCTGGTAGGGTGGGGGGGTCACTGGGGCTGTTACTGATCTAGTACCTATGAAACTCTGCATCATCTTCTTTGGGGAGGGTAGTAAAGCAGGTAGTAAGCATCATGGTTAAAGGTGGTGATTTGGAATTGGATAGATCTGGGTGCAAATCCTGGTTCCAAACTAGTCCTGGTTATACAACATTAGCAGACTGATTTCCCCTCTGAGCCTCACTTTCTCAATCTGTAAATGAGGATAATAATAGTAATGTCCCTCATTGAGATTTTGTGAGGATTAAATGACAAGATGCCCCTTACAGTGCTTGGCCCAGCGCCTTGCACACACTGAACACTCGGAACTCGGGAGCTGTTATTCTAAAAGTGATGATAATTATTATTGCTGGACCACACTGCTCTCAGAGGGTAACAATATACGTGGGGGAGCTGCGCTGTCCTAGGCAAGGTTACATAATTCCTAATTCCTCGGCCGGGGTGGGGGGAGGACGCTTCCCTGGAGGCCTTGATCTCCCCAAGGAAGAGGCCTGAGACTTCTTCTGAGGCTCTGGTGAGGAGCTGGCTAAGGCACACTAGGAACCTAGCAATGAGGAGGCTGGACTTGAAGCCCTAGCAACCCAGAGCCTGACCCCCACAGGCCTTCCCACCCTGTGGCTTGTCTGTCTCTCTCTGCCCATCTTCTGGGTTTCTGTCCCGAGCCCCCTTCCTTTGGTACCTCAGAATCTCTTTTAAGACTCTGTCTGTGAATATTTTCCCCATACCCTGCTACCTCCATCAGATCTGCATTCTGATTTCCTGTTTCCCAGGGCCTTACGTTCCATCCATCCTGCTGCTGCTGGAGAGAAGGGAGAGACTTAGCACTCCCCTAAGCTCTGATCTTTCAGTCTTTTTTTTTTCTTTCTTGGCGGCTGGCCTTACAGGGATCGAACCTTGGACCTTGGTGTTATCCACACCACACTCCAACCAGCTGAGCTAAAGGGCCAGCCCTGGCCTTCAGTCTTAAGCCCTATCTTCCTCTTTCCTGGCGACCCCCAGTGTCCCTTGGGAGCACATTTGTTCAGACTTTGGTCGCCCCCTCGCATCCTGGCTCCACCTCCGGAACCCCCGGCCCTAGTGGTGGAGGTGGCGGGACCTCCGGCGCCAGCCATGTCCCCAGGACAGCTGCAGACTGTGGATGGTAGTAGTGGTGGTGGTGGCTCCCGAATGCATTGTCTCTGGTCACTTCCTCCCCAGCTGGACGGGGGCTATCAGAAAGGCCAAGACCCCATCCCCACAGGAACGGAGGGCACAGCCGCCTCCCCATTTCCGATGCTGGGAAATGCTTCCCACCCATTCCACCCAACCCCTGGACAGCTGCCCCCATTCAGACTCAGGGTGAGGTGGGGGTGGGGTGAGTAAGGCCAGGATGGGAAATGCTACGGTCTTGATCATCCTCTAAGGTCCTGACCCCGCTCCCCTGCAGAGAAGATTCTGTTTCCTCCCTAAAGATCCATGCCCCTTCCCCACAAAAGTTTCTGAATCCCCTCAGAAGGTCCCCTCTCCGCGCCTCCCTTCCCCGCTTACAGGCTCCCCAAAGAAACTCTAGAACCCCTAGTGGGCAGAAGAGGAGCGGGGGCGTCAGGTAGCAAGTGCCGAGGACTTATGTTCAGATTTGAAGCCTCGGAGAAGGGTCATGACCTCCAGGACCCCATCCCATCCTACCCGCTCCTTCCTCCCTCCCCCGCCGAGCGGCCCCTTTAAGCCCAGAGCCGGTCGGTCCTCAGTGGCTGTGCGCCGGCGAGCGTGTGTGTGAGTGTGCGGGGAGGGGGCGGGCGCAGTGTCTCCATGGCGACGCGGCGGTGACGTAGCCGGCCGGGGGGCGTGGGCGTCCCGGCCCCGGAGTGCGATATTAACCCGGGAGGCGGCGGCGGGGAGGGGAGAGGCTCTGAGAGGCGAGGCCGGGTGAGGCGGCGAGGGCAGCCCGACGGGCGCGGGACGGGACGGGGCAGCGCGGGCGCCGGGAGCCGAGGCCCGGAGTCGGAGCACCTCGCCCCGGGCCCCCCAGCATGAAGACCCCGGCGGACACAGGTGGGGGCGGGGGCAGCACGTGTGGGGGAGACTTGTTGCCTCGGGAAACCGGGCGGAGAAACTTTGGGGGGGTTGAAGGGTTCTGGAGGAACCTCAGTGATTCCCCCGTTCTGGGGGACCCCTAAGCACTCGAGACCTGTTGCTTCTCGCAGCGTGAGAGGAGGTGCTGCCTGGGACCCCGATTCTTGGCTCCGGGCGGAGTGCTGTGGGTGCTGCATGTCCTGGTCCTCTCTCCCTGCCTGGACACCGCAAGCTGGGCTCCCCAACTCCTGGGATCACGGGGGTGGCGGGGTTCCTCCCCGTCGCTCTGTCACGTTGCACTCTAGGGGCCGGGACGTGTGTGGGGTGGGTGGGGGCTGTCCTTTGGGCCCGCTCTCCCCGGTTCCGCGCTGCGCGGTCCGGCCCGTGACCTTCACGGCGGCGCCTGCCCCGCAACGGGTCGGGGGAGGTTAAGGGATGGTCTTTAGGCGGAGGGCGTGAAGTGAGAAGCCGGGGACTCGGGGTCCGGGCTGCGCCGCCCCTCCCCCGCCCCGTCTCCGCCGGTTCCTCGCTCCCCCGCCCGCGCCGAGTCGCAAAGTTCCAAAGCGCAGCCCGAACGTTCGAAAAAGGAACTTTTTGTTTCCGACCTTAGAACGCGCGGCTTTAAGGTGGCTCTGGGGAGACCTGGGTACCGTCCTCCCGCGCCGTCAGAGGCCCTGGGTTGAGGAGCGTGGGGAAGGTGAGGTGAGGGGGTGGGACACCGAGGCTCCCCCCTCGCCCTCCCTCCCTGATCCAGCTCTTCTGTTTCAGCGAGCCGTCTTTTCCCTCCGCCCTTCTCTTCCCCGCCAACTTGCTCCTCCTTAAGGGGCCAGGGTTCCCCTCCCCCCTCGGTCGGCGAGCGGGGGGCAGTGGGATTAGCCCCCTCCCACTCGGACCTTTCCCCCTCCCCCGCCGCCCCCGGGCTCGTGTAATGTGGACTTTGCGCCCGAGCGCGCGGGGGAGGGGTCCTAGCCGCCCCCTGCCCGTCTACCCCGTCGGAATCCGGCCCGGGGCGGGGACGGGGGAGGGGAAGGGGGCCGAGACTTGTTGCCTCGGGAAACCGGGCGGAGAAACTTTGGGGGGGTTGAAGGGTTCTGGAGGAACCTCAGTGATTCCCCCGTTCTGGGGGACCCCTAAGCACTCGAGACCTGTTGCTTCTCGCAGCGTGAGAGGAGGTGCTGCCTGGGACCCCGATTCTTGGCTCCGGGCGGAGTGCTGTGGGTGCTGCATGTCCTGGTCCTCTCTCCCTGCCTGGACACCGCAAGCTGGGCTCCCCAACTCCTGGGATCACGGGGGTGGCGGGGTTCCTCCCCGTCGCTCTGTCACGTTGCACTCTAGGGGCCGGGACGTGTGTGGGGTGGGTGGGGGCTGTCCTTTGGGCCCGCTCTCCCCGGTTCCGCGCTGCGCGGTCCGGCCCGTGACCTTCACGGCGGCGCCTGCCCCGCAACGGGTCGGGGGAGGTTAAGGGATGGTCTTTAGGCGGAGGGCGTGAAGTGAGAAGCCGGGGACTCGGGGTCCGGGCTGCGCCGCCCCTCCCCCGCCCCGTCTCCGCCGGTTCCTCGCTCCCCCGCCCGCGCCGAGTCGCAAAGTTCCAAAGCGCAGCCCGAACGTTCGAAAAAGGAACTTTTTGTTTCCGACCTTAGAACGCGCGGCTTTAAGGTGGCTCTGGGGAGACCTGGGTACCGTCCTCCCGCGCCGTCAGAGGCCCTGGGTTGAGGAGCGTGGGGAAGGTGAGGTGAGGGGGTGGGACACCGAGGCTCCCCCCTCGCCCTCCCTCCCTGATCCAGCTCTTCTGTTTCAGCGAGCCGTCTTTTCCCTCCGCCCTTCTCTTCCCCGCCAACTTGCTCCTCCTTAAGGGGCCAGGGTTCCCCTCCCCCCTCGGTCGGCGAGCGGGGGGCAGTGGGATTAGCCCCCTCCCACTCGGACCTTTCCCCCTCCCCCGCCGCCCCCGGGCTCGTGTAATGTGGACTTTGCGCCCGAGCGCGCGGGGGAGGGGTCCTAGCCGCCCCCTGCCCGTCTACCCCGTCGGAATCCGGCCCGGGGCGGGGACGGGGGAGGGGAAGGGGG
>NW_007726417.1:436100-446634 GCF_000696425.1 Galeopterus variegatus | reverse complement strand
ACCACGCGGAGTTTTTGATAGGGGAGGGTGGGCGGATCTTTGAGGGCTGGGAGAGGGGCTCAGGCGCCAGGGGATTGGGGCCGAGGAGGGGGGCTGGGGGTGGGGCAGGGGTGCGGAGTGCAGTAGGGTCAGTCACGTGCGTCCTTCAAGCTCCCTGGCTCCCACAGGCTCCCGAGCTGCTGGGTCTTGGGGGAAGCAGGAACTTCCCCTCGCCCGAGGAGGGGGCCGAGGCGCCCAGACAACCCCGCCTCGTTTTCCCTTCGTACTGCGGGCCTTGGCCTAATGGCACCGGCTGGGCCGCTCCCCCAACCCTGTCTGGGGGCCGGAGCCATGTGTAGGTTTTTTAACTGGGGGAGGGGAAAGGAGTGAGGGGTCTGGAGTGGCCTCCTCATCTGTCCGTCTTTCCGTCTGCCTCGCTGTTGGGGGCTATGCGCACCTCCATTGGATCCTCCATCCCAGCCCCTCTCTCCTCTACCATGGCTGTTTCCCACTTCCTGTTTTTTCCCCGGCTCTGGCGCCATAGAGGGCTGCCTGGAGCGGGGGAGGTGGCGGGTCCCCCCAGGAGGCCGGCGTATTCTTCCTTTCCAACCACTCCTCCCTTCCAATCCCCATAGTACCTTAAAAAAAAGTTTGGGCAGTCAGGTGAAGTTGGGGGGTTCCCAGGAGTTCTGCACCCTCAGGCTTGCAGTCTAGGAGAATCCCTACCCCACCACTGTGGAACCCAGATGTGCCTTTTGGGACCCTGCCTCCCATCACTTCCTATCTGTCAGCTGCCACCTTTACACCATCTCGCAATTTCCTGCATCCCTCTCTCTATGGCTGTTCATTTGCTGCCTCAGTGGACCCCCATGCTCCAGAAGTCCTGCACCCCCAAGCTTTCTTGATGCAGGTCCGGTGTTTCCCTGTTTTAAGCACGTGGACCCATACACAACACACACGCACTCATGTTCCCCTTGCCCGTGCCTGGCTCCTGGCTCCTGGCTCCAAGGCCTGGGGAACAGAGCCCCATTGAGACACCCTGACGTCACCCCTCCCTTCATTTTCCCCCCGAAGCTGGGAACAGGCCTTCATGTATGCTGTGTTGGATGAGGAAAGCTGGCATTGGGGTGGGCCTGGGAGCAGGGAAGGGTCCCTGCCAGGAGTGGGAGTTGAGGTCCAGGCCCTGGAGGGTGAGGGGGGTTGCTCAGGGAAGAGGGTTAACAAGGGGGCCTGGGACGGCTCCCAGAATGCCGCTTGAGGCCCTTCCAGAGCCCCCCCACCTCCTTTCCGAGTTCCCTTTGTGTTGCATGTAGTCTCTCTCACTCCCTCTCTTCTGCAAAGTTTATTTTTAGCCTCCTGCTCCCCCGCTCCCAGGACTGTCGCTGCACACACGTTGCCTGGTTACCGGGACACGGAGGCTGGGGCGGGTGGGCTGGGAAGGGTGGCTTTAATTTGGGGGGGAGGGGGGAAGTCTGTATACCCCCCACCCCCAGACTGATGGCTCAACGGTTTCAAGCCCCCACCCCACCCCCCGGGTCTAGGAGCCAGATTGGTGCTGAGGTGGGAGTAGCATGGAGTTTGGTGCCCTGAGGGGAGCCAGGAGCTTTTTGGAGAGGATGCACGGAGCTAGTGGCTTGGTCACCTGGGTCCCAAAGAACTCTGGGCCTCAGGGAGACCTTAGCACCTGGGTTCTCTAGCAGAGTGAGGAAAATTGGGTGAACACCTAGAGTCCCAACAGAGGGATGGGGCTATGGATGCTAGGGTTCCTGGAAAGAGTTGCCAGGGACTGTCACATCTAAATAGAGTAGGGGCTGCTGGTGAAGGACTCTGGGTCTGAACAGCTGGAGGTCATATCCTGGGAGCTTGGAGGGGCTGGTTTGAGGCTGGGTTTCCTGAATGAAGCAGGGATTATGTGGGGAAAGCCTACTGGCCCTGCCAGTCTACTCAGGGCCAGGGGTCAGGGGCCTGGCTCCCTGTGCAGGACAGTAAGCTCAGGGTTTGGAGGGGGTGGGCCCTATGGAAGCAGGAACTGCTGATCCTCTGTGTTCCCAAGGGGAAGGATCCCCTGTTGGATTCCAGACTGGGGTGGAGTCTTCGGGGGAGGCTCAGTGTTGCCCAGAGGCCTGGTTGGTACCTGCTTGAGCTTAGGCCAAAGGAGGAAGACTGACTCCAGCAGCCTGACTGGGACTTGGGACCTGTCCATCTTTAGCAGTCCACCTTGGTCTTCTCCTCTAGTGGTACCAGGGCCCCTGCCCTGCCTCCCCCCTCCTTCCCTTCCTCCCCTTTCCCTCCTCCCATCCCTCCATTACCGGCTGCCTAGTGCTGAATTATTGATGGCCCCTGATTACCCGGGGGTTTGGGAAATGACAACAACCGCAGCCCCCCACCCCCAACCCGGGCTGCCCACCCCCTCCAGGGACCAGCCAGCCCACCACCAACCTCTACCCAAGGTTAATGCTGGGGGCGGGCAGGCAGGTGGGCAGGGAAGAAGCTGAGGATGAGGAGGCAGAAGTGAGAAGAGGGCGACAGCTCCAGCAGTGCCTGCTTAATCTCAAGGCCTGGGCTGGGGGCCTTCCAGCCAGGTTGGGCATTTATGCCTGGGTCTGGGAAGGGCAGTGCAACTCAGAGGGTCCAGGGCTGGGGGGGGCGCCCTCTCAGACAGTCTGGGTTTCACTCTCCAGGGAAGACAGAAGCCTCTGTGTGTGCAAGCGCTGACCTCATCGTCAACCAGCCACCCCACCCCTCCTGGTCTTTTAAGAAAAAAAATCCTCCTCTCAGGTCCTAGGGTAGGAATGGGGTTTCTCTTGGGCCTTGAGAGGAAGATAGAGTATGTTCTAAGGAGGGGACCAGAGGAGCTGGGGGGGGACACAATTAACTGAATGGGAAGGGGGTGGGGGGGGCTGCACCCCAACTCTGTTGGCCACGTGTGCACCTTCCTGCCCCTCCCCCACTGGCAGCCCTGCCCGCCGGCCTGGCTTGGTGCCTGGCCCCCTGGCACTGGCCCCGGGACCCGCCGCCGACGGTTTCCTGTTTCTCCCGGTGTCGCTGGAGCAGGCTCCAGCTTCCCCTCCCCCTGGCTCCCGTCTAGCCCCCTCACACACACACAGACACACACTGTCTTTTTCTAATTCAGGTCTTGACTTGGCTGAGGGGAGATGGATTTCCCCATGTTGAGGGTGGGGTAGGAGGTGGACCCTGGTATGGAACCCAGAGCCTCAGACTTGGTGTCCTGACACAGGGCCACTCCCTGCCTCCCATCCCCAGGGTTTGCCTTCCCGGATTGGGCCTACAAGCCGGAGTCGTCCCCTGGCTCGAGGCAGATCCAGCTGTGGCACTTTATCCTGGAGCTGCTTCGGAAAGAGGAGTACCAGGGCGTCATCGCCTGGCAGGGGGACTACGGGGAGTTTGTCATCAAGGACCCCGATGAGGTGGCCCGGCTCTGGGGCGTCCGCAAGTGCAAGCCCCAGATGAATTACGACAAGCTGAGCCGGGCCCTGCGGTGAGGAGGGGCTGGGGGCCCCTGAGCAGATGTGGACAGTTCCCACTAGTTGGACAGCCCCCGACCCTTGGGAACAGGCTTTGGGTTTGACTCCTGGCTCTGCCAAATCCTAGCTGTGTGACTTTAGGCAAGACCTAGCTCTTCTCCAAGCCCTTTGGTAGCACAGAAAGTGTCCTGAGGAGAGAATAGTCACTGGTAGAGCCTTTAGTCTGGCCCCAGACCTGAGGGGAGAGCTGGTCCCCACCCTCTGGGCACTTGATTTCTCTTGTGTGGCCCGTGTTTCTTGGTTGCCCTTTGTAAGTAGCACCTAAACTCATGTCAAGGTTTGGAGGTAAGACCTGGGTCCCGTGTGACTGACCAATGGTGTTTCTACACCCACAGCTATTATTACAACAAACGCATTCTGCACAAGACCAAGGGGAAACGGTTCACCTACAAGTTCAACTTCAACAAACTGGTGCTGGTTAATTACCCTTTTATTGATGTGGGGTTGGCTGGTGAGTACCAGGGTTAATGGGAATGGCCTCACCGGGGGAAGAGGGTCTGTCTGTATGTCCATGCTAGGGCCAGGGGCCTTGACACCCAAGTCTCTCCTCTCCTGGCAGGGGGTGCCGTGCCCCAGAGTGCCCCACCAGTGCCGTCGGGCAGCAGCCACTTCCGCTTCCCTCCCTCGACGCCCTCTGAGGTGCTGTCCCCAACCGAGGACCCACGCTCACCACCGGCCTGCTCTTCATCCTCATCCTCACTCTTCTCAGCTGTGGTGGCCCGTCGCCTGGGCCGAGGCTCTGTCAGTGACTGTAGTGATGGCACATCAGAGCTGGAGGAGCCGCTAGGAGAGGACCTCCGGGCCCGACCACCTGGCCCTCCGGAGCTGGGTGCCTTCCGAGGGCCCCCCCTGGCCCGCCTGCCCCATGACCCTGGCGTCTTCCGTGTCTACCCCCGGCCCCGGGGAGGCCCTGAACCCCTCAGCCCCTTCCCTGTGTCACCTCTGGCCGGGCCTGGCTCTCTGCTCCCCCCTCAGCTCTCACCGGCTCTGCCTATGACGCCCACCCACCTGGCCTACACACCCTCGCCCACGCTGAGCCCTATGTACCCCAGTGGTGGCAGTGGCCCCAGCGGCTCAGGAGGAGGCTCCCACTTCTCCTTCAGCCCTGAGGACATGAAACGGTACCTGCAGGCCCACACCCAAAGCGTCTACAACTACCACCTCAGCCCCCGCGCTTTCCTGCACTACCCTGGGCTGGTGGTGCCCCAGCCCCAGCGCCCTGACAAGTGCCCGCTGCCGCCAGTGGCACCTGAGACCCCACCAGTCCCCTCCTCGGCCTCGTCCTCCTCTTCTTCCTCTTCCTCCCCATTCAAGTTTAAGCTCCAGCCGCCCCCGCTAGGACGCCGGCAGCGGGCAGCTGGGGAGAAGGCACCAGTAGGTGCCGACAAGGGCAGTGTTGGCATTGGCAGTGGCACAGGCGGGCTGGCTGAGGGGGCTGGGGTGCTGGCCCCGCCACCACCACCACCGCAGATCAAGGTGGAGCCTATCTCGGAAGGCGAGTCGGAGGAGGTGGAGGTGACTGACATTAGTGATGAGGATGAGGAAGATGGGGAGGTGTTCAAGACACCCCGTGCCCCACCTGCGCCCCCCAAGCCTGAACTGGGCGACACACCTGGGGCAGCCCAGTGCATGCCCCTCAAGCTGCGCTTTAAGCGGCGCTGGAGTGAAGACTGTCGCCTGGAAGGGGGTGGAGGCCCTGCTGGGGGCCTTGAGGATGAGGGTGAGGACAAGAAGGTGCGAGGGGAGGTGCCCCGGGAGGCCGGGGGGCCACTCACCCCAAGGCGGGTGAGCTCTGACCTCCAGCATGCCACGGCCCAGCTCTCCCTGGAGCACCGAGATTCCTGAGGGCTGTGGGCAGGGGACTCACGTTCCCCCCCACCCCCCATGCTTCTTTTGCTGCCTTAACCACCCCCCCTATGCCCTGGAGGTGAGGATAGCTCTCTAGTCTCTTCCCTGCCTCCTCCCTTTTTCCTCCCCACATTTTGTATAAAACTTTAATTTCTTTTTTTTTAATGGTGGGGTGGGTGGGTGCCCAGGGCTGGGTGTTATCCCCTGTCTCTGTGGGTTTCTGAGCTCCAGGCAAAGTGGTGGTAGTAGGGAGGGAGGGGGGAGTTAAGGGGGCCACCTCCATTCTGGGGAATTTATATTTGAACTGAGGCTTTGGCCTTAACACCCAGGAACTTTTTTATTACAATCGCTTAGGAAGTAAAGCCTTGTCACCCTCCCTGTTCTCTGCCTCTTGTACCTCTCTCCTTCCACCCCCAGCCATCCTTAGCTCTAATCCTGCCTTCCCTGCCCCTCCAGGGGCCAAGAGTGCCTGGGTTTCTCATACCCCACACGGTTGCAGCAGAGGAGGGAGGGAGAATTTTATGATGAACCAAAAATTCCATGTCGGTGGGTGGGGGGGTGGAAGAGGGTGAGGGGTGCAGCCCATGGGCCACAAATCTCTACAAGTGCCTGCTAATCCCTCTCCCACTCCCCACCCTAGCACCCATCCACCCCCTTCACCCCCAGCTGCTCCTAGGACTGGCCCATGGGCAGGTGAATTGGGGGTTGGGAAGGGGGTGCCCTGAAACCAAACTGGAAGCCCCCTCTGCCTCCCAGCTGGGGCCCCTGGGGTGGGGTAGGGGAGCTGTGGTCAAGCCTTATTCTGTATTGGGGATGGAGGGGGGAGGGAGTAGGGGGGCTGATGGAGAATGTATTCAAAACAATAAAACTTTGGACCTTTGGATGTGGTCATCTGTCTTAGGTGGGTGTAGTCGCTGGGTGTAGTCGCTGCAGGACCACAGCCTTTGCTTGATTCTGAAAGATGGGGCCTACTTTGGGACCCCAGTGGATTTGTGGCCAGAGGTCCTAACTCCATCTGAATGGGTCAAATCCAGGCCTGGGAAATTATCTGACCTCGGGTACATAAACCCCAGTGCTTACTCTGTCATTATATCTGTCTGCTCCCCTATTCCATGGGGATCTGCTTGTCCTTAGAAGCTCTTTAGATTCTTCACCCATTAAATCCATTGCCCTTGTGCTGCTTTTTTGTTGGTGACTGACTGGTATGAGGATCCAAACCCTTATCGATGTTATAACTGCTCCAACCTACTGAACTAACCAGCCAGTGTGTCCGTGCTCTTCCGATGGCCTGAAATGCCTTTTCTTTCTGGTACCGTTAATTTCTGCCCAAACCCCCAGGTACCCAGTGAAAGCCAGGAGCTCTTTTTGCACTGCCTCTAGCATTCTTACATCATTCTCTTTAGGGTACTTTGAGTTAAGCAAGGAGACACTATATGGAGACCTCGCAAGGTAACTATTTTTCAGTTCAACCTTGGGAACATCCCTGGCCAGCAAGTTGAGAAGGGACTGGCTCATTGGTCATAATAACTTGATTGACCTACTGTGTGCCAAGTACTTAGGAGCTGTATTGCTGTAGCCCCATCAACATCCAACAAGGGGGCCGGCCCATGGCTCACTTAGGAGAGTGTGGTGCTTACAACATCAAGTCAAGGGTTAAGATCCCCTTACCGATCATCTTTTTTTTTTTAAAAAAGCAAAACATCCAACAAGGTAGGGGCAACTGACTCAGTTAAGTGTCTTGCCTAAGGTCCTAAGGCTGAGCCAGGACTAAATGAGTTCTGTTTCTAAAGCCCATGCTCTTTGAACAACAACTTTCTCTAAAGCCAAGATGGTAGGATCCAGATGAGAGTCTCAGGATCACGGGGTCTAAGAGATGAACAAATAAAGTTAGAAGTTGAGTTTGGAGAGCTCAAATCAGGGATCAAAGAATCAGAACAAGGAATCCAGTTGTTTCTAAGTGCCCTTAGAAACAAGTCCAATCCCTTCAGTGCAGGTGAGGTGCCTGAGGCCCAAAAAGGGGAAGGAGATGGAGTGGGAATTGAGAGTTTAAGGCCTATTGGACTGCCTTCACCATGAAACCCCAGCCTGTGCAACCCTGAGGGAGAAGAGATGTGGACTGGCAACTGCTACCCACTTTTGCTTGAACCTCATCTCATGCCAGCCCAGGGTGGGTGGTCCCAGATGATGTTGGTTGGCAGTGAAGAGAGAATCCAAGGCTGGGATATTGGCAGGAAACCGAGGCTCCCTTGGCATGCTGCAGGCAACTGCTCCCTCTCCTGGGTGATGTAAGTCATTCCCTGGGGTGGGGGCCACTGGGCTATTTCTGGAAGTTGGGATGAGGCATGTCTCCTGGCAACATAGATGCAGCTGAGTTGGAGGTAGTGAGGTGATGGAGAAAAGGGGGGTGTCACTGGGGGGAGGGAGATAGGGCCCTGACTAGTAGCCAAAGGCCCTGACCTCAGAGCCTTCAAAGCACCTCTCACATGTATTCATAAGTGTTGAGCTCCAGAACTGCTCACCAGGTCAGACCATGACTTGTTGCCCCAGATTCTAGTTGTGTGGGATGTCACAGGTGGCATCTGGCTCAGGAATCTCTAGTGGCTCCCCCAATCTTTAATCACCCACCTAAATCCATTTGCAGGCCTGAAATGTTCCTATAGGAAGACACCCTTGGTCCTGTTCATGTCCTCCGAGATCCTTAGTTCCAAGTAGAAAGCCTGTTGTAGATCCCCAGGACACTTCACAGATTCATTCATCCCATCAGAGACCCCCTTTGCACCTACAGTCCCATCAGAGACCCCCTTTGCACCTACAGTCCTCCAGCACCCAACAGACTCCCAAAGCTCCTTCCTGATGCTTGTCAACCATCCCTCACTCTTTCAGGTTGCTAAGGGATCCTCACAGTCACCAGTAATTTCTCGCAGTCTCCCAAAGACCTTTTACAGACTCCCTAAGTCCCCTCAGACATCTCCACTGTTCCCCAATAATTGGTCTCAAGTGCCTATAGCTCATCAAAGACCCCTTCACCTCTTCACGGACTTCCCTCAGCCCCTGCAGACACCTTTAGGCCCCTCTTAGACACTTACAACCCTTCCTAGCACCCCTCTACAAACATTCCCATCCCCTACAAACATTCCCATCCCCTACAAATATCCTGATAGATTTCCTCGGATCGTCGCCCTCAAACTCCCATGGACCTCAATCTCGCGCAGGTTGCCCACGCGTGGCCCACTGCGCATGTCCTACGGGTTGTGGCGGTTAAGTAGCCGCCGCTATCCCACTGCGCTCCGCTGCCCTGTGAACCTTCTTGGTTCCTTGTCAGACTCCCTAGGCCTCTGAACTTGACTCGGAATTTTACTTTTCCACTCAAAGCTGCCATCAGAGGGCAGCAGGCACCATTTGGCTGGGAAACTACAACTCCCAGAAACACCCGCTCCGATCTGTGAACGATGTAGCCACATGCTTTGTGAAGGGAGCGGAAGTGTGTGGGCGCTTTGCCTTCTGGGTAATGTAGTCCGAAAAGGCTTTACTATGCCTCTGTTGTGTGTCTGTTGGGGATTACAGTCAGGAACAGACCGAGTGGACAAGACTGCCTTCAAGCTTCAGAAACGGTAGTACAGTGTGAACACAGGCTCGGATTAAAGTGAAGTCCAAAGACTCCATTTCCCACCAGTCCACAAGGCGTGAGGGGCTGAGGGCGTTTTCATTCTAGTCCCAACTACTTCCGAGAGAGTGAGACACCCTTTTATCGCGCGCGCGCGCGCACGAACTGTTTTCCGGCGTCCTCTGAACTACTCTCCTTCCGGGTATTAATCGATAAGTGGGGCGACTCACCAAACGCACAAAACCTGAGGCTGCTCCTTACAGCAGCCTTCCTTGTTTTGGGCCCTCCAGGATCCTGTAATTTAGGAAGCGGGAGGACGCAAAAAACTTAATGAGGGTTCTTTAACACTCCGCTCAGCCTCCTGGTGCGACACACATTGCTAGAAAAAGCTAGGCTATCCCAAGACTAGTGTTCTAAGAAACCGGCGGGAACTTTGTTTCCCAAATCCTTTGAGGGTGGAGGAAGGGAGCGTTTATTCCTGGCCGATATGTGATCACCTGGAACTTAAAGGTGCGTGGGCTCCATTTTCTACAACTCCCTAATCGACTTTGGCTCCTTCTTAGCACCTGGGGCCGAGGAAGGAGATGAAACACACTTCAGTCTCCTCAGGGAACTGCCATCTTTAACCTTTCGTTCACACTCCCCTGACGGCACCCTACCCATTGGACTCCACTTCCCAGCAAGCCTCTGCAGACTGGGCTCACAAAGGGTCAGGATCCGGTCTGCGTTATTCCCCAGCGTGCTTCGACTCATGGTAGATCCCGCCTCCTCAGTGAATGGGGAGGCTGCTTTGAACTCCATTTCCCAGAAGACGCCAAGTCTTGCTGGAGCAAGTGCCACTGAAGCCTTGGTGTCGACTACATTTCCCGGCAGGGACTGCGGCCTAGCGTTCCGGAGAGGGGCAGCGCGATACCTCCTCCATTTCCTAGCCTCTCTCCGGAAGTGGAGTATCCACTTGGGGCTTAGGGACCGCTTGGGACTCCATTTCCCAGCGTGTTTTGGAAACCGCTTTACACCTGCAATGCGGTGAGGGCGTGGCGACGACTCCATTTCCCGGCTTGCCTCACGGCCCGGGATATCCGGGTTCACGGTTGCCTGAATCCTGGAGCCGGTGGACATGCATAGCCGATAGACTTAAGTGAGCAGCTGCACTCCGTTTCCCGGCGTGCATCAGGCCTACACAGCTCAGGGAAGGAGGGGCTGCGATTACGTCTCTGAGACGCACCTAGGGTCTCGCCGTTGTCGCAGCAGAGTGAGTGTGCGGCTCTGACTCAGTTTCCCACAGTGCTTCAGAGTCAGCCGTCGGCTAAGTCAGCTGACGGATTACCCAGGACTCAATTTCCCGACGTGCAGCGCTCCCCGTCATCCTTGCTGTCTACTCGGAGGCCTTTACAGACTCCATTTCCCGGCGTGCCAAGCGGCTCTGTGCAGACCGAGGGCGGCGACGGCGGCTGGGACAGCGGGCGGACTGCATCTCCCGGCGTGCCCCACGGCGGGCGCTGGGCCGGAGCCGGAGCCCGGAGCCCGAGCGGCGCGGCCTGGAAGAGGCCGGAGCCCA
>NW_007726417.1:412225-435507 GCF_000696425.1 Galeopterus variegatus | reverse complement strand
CCAGGCGGCACTGGCGGCGGAAAGGCGTCGGTCGGGGCTATGGGCGGGGGCGTGGGGGCCTCGAGTTCCGGGGGTGGCCCCAGCGGCAGCGGCGGAGGAGGCAGCGGCGGCCCCGGCGCAGGCACTAGCTTCCCGCCGCCGGGAGTGAAGCTGGGCCGTGAGTACTAGAGGTGCCCGTGTGGGATAGTGGTCGTGTTTCACGAAGCGCCTCAAACGTCGATCATGTTCTTTCATATGTCCAGATAGGAGCTTGAGGTCACTGTTCCTCCCAAATCCGGGATCTGAACTCTCTCCCAGAGAAAGGGGTTTTGTGGTTACCATCAGAATTACTAACATTTAAAGAAACAGGGATCACAAGTCCCTATTTCCATTACCAAGGTCTTGGGTCCTTGAGCCTTAAAAACAGGGATCTGACGTTGCCATCCATTAGAGAACAGGATCAGAGGTCACAGTCGTTTGAAAGTGGGGATCTAGGGTTATTTTTTTCTTAGAGAACAGGAATAAGATCACCACCACCCTCCAAAAGTGGATCTGCATTCGCTGTCCTTCAGAGGATGGCAATTTGGAGTGAATATCACTTAGAAGCAAGGATTTGGGGTTATTGTGTCCCGAAGGAACAGGGCCAGGGCCATCCAAACCTGGTACCCAGGTCATCTTTCCTTTTAAACCACAAGGCCTGGCATCGTTACCTACCCAAAATATGTAGAGCTGTACCCGTAACGGTGGGAATTAATAGTTGCTGCTTCTTAGAAGTAAGGACAGATTAGGAGTCAGCATACCCCTCAAATGAAGTCTATAGTTGTTTTCAAAAAGCGTGGCTTGGTGGATTTCCTTTAATAAAAATGGATTCGGGGTGAGAGGTGGGTCACAGTTCCCCATGGAATATGGATCTGAGGTTGTACTTGTTTAATAATTATTCTGGGGTATGGTGTTATCGGCTCTGAAAAAAAATAGCGAGGTAGGGTCATCTTCCTTCAAAAAAAGGTGTCATTGGACCCTCAAAATGGATTGAGTTCATCGATTCTCCAAAGAAAAGGGGTCACTGTCCCCTAAGAATGGTGCCAAAGCTTGCTGCCATTCAGAGAATGGGAATTGGGTATTATAGCTTTCCTTCAAAGGACTGAGGCTAGAATAGAGATCAGGTTCACCATTCTCACAATTTGGTGCTTGTCCATTAAGGACCGCCCACATACAGGGAGAGGTCTTGGGCTCTGGACCACACAGGTGAAGAGGTCAGTTCAGTGCCTTTTCTAACCCCAAAGCATCTGGGTAAGGGGTAACTATTCCTAAAAAGCGAGGGTCAAGGCACTAGTACTCATACCAAAAGAGGACATTCATTTCTGTCACCAAGAATCAGTGGTGAAGTTATTAGCTCCGCCGGGAGGACTTAGCGGTCACTGTTCTCCAGGCTATGAGAATAGTTAACGTTTTCCTAAAGTAGGAATACCGCAGGGTTACTGCTTCTTTAAGCAGAAGAAGTTAGGATAAGCTTTCCCTAAATTGGAGGGGCCAGAGGGTAGTGGGCCCAGAGTGGACAGATTCAACATCTGGGGGTGCTGATGTTTCCCAGAACCAAGAGGAACCAGTGAGTGATTTGCTGCTTCCTGGAAGTAGAAATTAGGATTTGGCTAATTCTTGAACAGCAAAGTAGTTTAGGTGTCAATATCCTTTCATATGACAGGAGGCAGGATTTAGGGTTCCCTGAAGGAAAGAAGGGAAAGGTCACTGGGAAGTCTCTAGCAGTCACCTTCCCTCAAAGAGGGAGAAGGGACAAAGTGGCCCACCAGTGAGTTTCATGCAGAGATTTCCCTCCCTCCCTCTTACAACCCCAGGTTAGGGTGGTGGTCAGAAAGGAAAGGTAAGTTGATCGTGTGTCCCTTTTGTTCCTCAGGTGACAGTGGAAAGGTGACTACAGTGGTAGCCACCCTAGGCCAAGGCCCAGAGCGCTCCCAAGAGGTGGCTTACACAGACATCAAAGTGATTGGCAATGGCTCATTTGGGGTCGTGTACCAGGCACGGCTGGCAGAGACCAGAGAACTGGTGGCCATCAAGAAGGTTCTCCAGGACAAGAGGTTTAAGGTAGCTTAGGGGGAATGGGAATGAGGTTTGGGGACTGGGCATGACTGGTGAGAGAGCCCCAGCAGGAGAGCTGGAGCCTGTGGTTTCAGAGGGGATCTGAGCGTAGGCCAGAGGAGAAAGGGGGAGAGAAAGGAATGAGTTGTGTGGAAGATGGGATTCCAGGAGAGCCTAGAGGTGACATTAATTGGGCATTTACTTAGTGCAAATGCTATATAGGCAAGTTCTTGTTTAATTTATGTAATAAAGATTCTCTGAGGGTAGATGCTATCATTATTGTTGTACTAAGTAAGTAAGCAGAAACTTAAACTCAGATAAGAGAATTGTCTAGAGGTCCTGTAGTAAGTTAAGACTAGAATCTGGCCTGATTCCCAAGCTCTCCACCTAAACCAACCACTTGGTCACACTTCTTGGTCACGGTCTTCCTCAGGGGTTTGGCCAGTGCAGGATGGAATCCAGCTCAGGGAACTAGATGGAGATGGAAGTCGAGGCCCAGGGAACTAGATGGAGATGGAAGTCAAGGGATAATTGGTGTTTCAAAGACTGGCATTTGGAACCTAGTCTAGTCTTGATGTAGGAAAACTGAGTCTAGGCTGGAAGGGAATCAGGCCATGGCCTGGGTCTTGGCAGTGAGAACTCTTGGGCGGCAGGAGCTCCAGGTGTCAGTCAGAATTTGATTAGAGTTGAGGGCTGGCCTGTGGCTCACTCGGGAGAGTGCGGTGCTAATAACACCAAGGCCAGAGGTTCGGATCCCATATAGGGATGGCCGGTTAGCTCACTGGGTGAGCATCGTGCTGACAACACCAAGTCAAGGGTTAAGATCCCTTTACCGGTCATCTTTAAGGAAAAAAAAAAAAAAATTGATTAGAGTTGAGGGCTGGCCTGTGGCTCACTCGGGAGAGTGCGGTGCTAATAACACCAAGGCCAGAGGTTCGGATCCCATATAGGGATGGCCGGTTAGCTCACTGGGTGAGCATCGTGCTGACAACACCAAGTCAAGGGTTAAGATCCCTTTACCGGTCATCTTTAAGGAAAAAAAAAAAAAAAATTGATTAGAGTTGAGTTCCAGAAGTGAGAGGGATCTGGAAGCAGGGAGTTCTAAAGCCCTGGGGTGAATAGAGAATGGGGGAGAATGCTGAGACGGGCCTCTAGGAAGAGGCTGAGGCCTGGATTGGAAGATGAGGGTTGGAAGCCTGGAGTCTGGGACCTACCATCCAAGCTGGAGTTCAAGAACCCAGATGCCTCCAGGGGAAGCAGTAGAGAGTGGTGGGGACCAGAGTGAACTGGATAGCCACTACTTGTCTACTGTTGCTTGTGCCACCTATGGTGGTGAGCCTCATATGGCCATGTCATCTGATTTTTCAAGAGAAGCTGAAAACTGGATTTATGTGTGAAGCCATTTGATAGCTGTATTTTTTTGGCAGCTATCTGGTACAGATATCTGAACCCATGATCTTGATGTCATAAGGCTGCGCTGTAACCGACTGAGCTAACCAGCCAGCCCATCATTTGATTTTTAAATGCCAGCAATAAATTGAAAATTTTTTTTTAAGTGGGCTGAAGAAAACATATTTGTGGTCTGGGTTTAGCCCACAGGCCTCCAGCTTTGTGTGGGAGGAATGGGATGGGGGTGAGGAATTAGGGGATGCCCCAGAGGGGACTTGGAACTGGGACACAGGGAGTACCTGCCTGGCTCTGCAGGTAGGAATGGGGGAGTAGGGCTGTGGTGAGGGGTGCTAGGGAGGGGAGGCAGAGAGTTGGTTGTATTCTGAGACTCTCTTCCTTTGGCCTCAAGAACCGAGAGCTACAGATTATGCGTAAGCTGGACCACTGCAATATTGTGAGGCTGAGATACTTTTTCTACTCCAGTGGGGAGAAGGTGAGACATGGGGGCGCGGGGGAGAGGGGCACTCCACTTTGACTATACCCAGGTATTTTCCTGCCTGCTTTTCGCATGAGTGCCAGTCCTTCCCCCTCTCTTCCTTACGCATCTTCCCTCCCCCCTTCCTCTTTTCTCACAATGCCTCACACCTCTACTTTGCTCTTTGCAGAAAGATGAGCTTTACCTAAATCTGGTGCTGGAATATGTGCCCGAGACAGTGTACCGGGTGGCCCGTCATTTCACCAAGGCCAAGCTGACCATCCCTATCATCTATGTCAAGGTAGGCAGGCACGCAGGCTGCTGGGGCCCAGGCCCACAAAGCCAGGGGCTCTGAAATCTCCTTCCTTTTGTGGGTCCCTTCATCCTCCAAGTTTGGTCTCTGGAGGCCCTGTGTTCCTTGCTCTTGCTCCCACAACCCCTGGAGATGAAGCTTGCCAAACACAGGGGAGGGCCAAGGTGAGGCTTGACTGAATCTGGAAGGCAGCCTGACTGGGGGCTCAGGAGCTGCAAGGTACCTGTTCAGGTTCACTCTAGGAGCCTGGTGATACCAATGGTGTTGGGGTTGGCTCAGGAAAAGGGGATGGTGGGGACCAGGAATGCAGAGGGAGAGCTGCTGAGGTTAGAGTCCAGGCTTTTGGAGCCTTCATGGGGAGAGTAGGTGGGAAGGAATTAGGGTTGGAGGAAGGTTAGTGTCCACAGAGTCAGGAATGCATCTTCATCCATTGTCTATGCAGGCTCAATCCCCAGTGCCTGGCACAGTGCTCTGGGTGTTTGAATGAATAATTGAAGCCCAGGAGTGATACGGAGAACAGGGGCTGGAGCATTGGGAAGAGATGGGTGGGTTCATTTGCTGGAGATTGCTTGAGCCCAGCTGCTCTTCCTGCTGACTTTAAGCACCACCTGGGTGAGCTGACATGGGCTCTATCAGTGGTTGATGCTGTTGGACTTCACCTCCTAGAAGGAGAGTTCTCTGATTTGGTGAGTGTCCTGTGGCTGCCTGTGTACTGGGCCCAATGCTGAGCAATTCCAGAGGCACAGTTGACGGAGACCCAGGATTTGCCCTTGAAGAGCTCTCAGTTTGGTAGGGTAGACAGGCATTGTCATTGGAAAACTATAGAACTAGCTAGATGCTGCCACATGAGAGGGAGCACAGTGAGTTCTGGAAACAGAGGAAGCCCCTGGCCCAGCCTGGTTTGGGGGCAAGAAGGATCAAGGAAGGTTTCTGTGAGGAGACCAGGTACAGGGTAAGGAAGTGACTTCTCTGGCGGAAAGGAATGGGAACAAGGAAGAAGGGGACCCAGGAAGCAGCCCTGTGTGTGGTATAGAAATGGATCAGTTATTACAGGCCAGGCACTGGTATAGGCCCAGGGGGATGCAGCAGTGATCAACTCAGAGATCTTTGCTCTCTTGGCACTTACATTCTAATCAGTGGGAGGGAGAGTGGCAGGAAAATCAAGCTGGAGGAGGGGCTGGCTCGTGGGTGGTTTTGATGTTGGATTAAGGAGGCTGGGTCTTGGGCCGGCCCGGTGGCGCACTGCTGTAGTGCGCCGCTTGGGAAGCGCGGCGGTGCTCCCACCGAGGGTTCTGATCCCACATACAGACCGGTTCCCGCTCACTGGCTGAGCGAGGCACGGGAGCAACACCGAGGGTTGCGATCCCGTTGCTGGTCCCGGTCCGGTACGGGGGCGACACTGAGGGTTGCGATCCGTTGCCAGACACGGAAAAAGACAAAAAAAAAAAAAAAGGAGGCTGGGTCTTTTCTAGACCTAGCGGGTTTTGGTGAGGGGGAAGCTGAGTGCCTGGCTTCCCAGCCTGCTTTATGACAAGGTCTTCCGATGTATCTGTCTCATTAGGCTTCTGCCAAGGGGTGTGATTAAGGCAGTAATTCTCAAAGTGTGGTCCAGGATGAGCATCAGCGCTGAAGGGCTTGTTGTAAATGCCCATCCTGAACTCAGTGAATCAGAAACTCTGGGAGTGGGGCCCAGCAGTCTCTATTTTAACAAGTGTCCAGGTGATTGTGGTGCACGCTAAAGTTTGAGAACCAAGGGTTTAAAACAGGGAGTTCCCTGAGATCTCAAAGGGGCAGCAGAGATAGTGGGTCTGGAAGGGCTGCTTAGGCCAAGACAGTGAACAGTGGTGTGCCATGTGGGAAGAGCTGGGCTGAAGTTCTGCTCTCCCCTGCCTGCCAGGTGTACATGTACCAGCTCTTCCGGAGCTTGGCCTACATCCACTCCCAGGGTGTGTGTCACCGTGACATCAAGCCCCAGAACCTGCTGGTGGACCCTGACACTGCTGTCCTCAAGCTCTGCGATTTTGGCAGGTGGGCCTGACCTGGGACATGCTAGGTGGCTGAAGGGGTGATGGGGGACCCTAACCCTTGCCCTGTGTTTACCCCTGCACATCTCTTCCCACAGTGCAAAGCAGTTGGTCCGGGGGGAGCCCAACGTCTCCTATATCTGTTCTCGCTACTACCGGGCCCCTGAGCTCATCTTCGGAGCCACTGATTACACCTCGTCCATCGGTCAGAGTTATGGGAGGGAGAGGGTGGGGAATGACAGTCTTGGCAGTATTTGAGTTCTATGTGCTTTATGCCAGGCTTGGTGATAAAAGCTTAATATCTGTTCGTTTACCCAGTCCTCAGAAACTTAGGAGGCTGATGCTGCTGTATGCTCATTTTACAGATGAGCGATCTTAAGGCTTACAGCCGTGAGGCTACCTACTTGCAGTTGCACCACTGGGACTGGGCAGGGCTGGGATTTGAAAACTGACCTGACTCCAGAGTCCATACCAGCTCTGGAACCTCCCAGTCAGCCCTCTGTTCTCAGTGGGAGGGAGGGGCTAGTGGTGACACTGGGGGAACTGGGAGGTGAGGCTTTGCCACCATGAGGGTGCAGCCTGCTCTATGTCCTTCTCTTGTTGATGGGGATAATAGTCATGAGTGAAGGCTGAAATGAAGAAATGAGCATGAAAGGATTTGAAAGAGAACATTCATTAGCAGTGTGAAGGACCTGTGTGGTCCTTAGGTGTGAACTTGTGCCATGGGGGTCAAGGTACAGATCAGGGAGGGGTGAGACTGCCAGGCTACAGCTCTTCCTATTGTCAGGATAGATAGGAAGTGAGAAAGGCAGTTCAGGATTTAAAGCTTTACCTTCCCATGGCCCAAAGAACAGAAGTGCCTGTTGGCAGGTTTGGGCCTAGTTTGGCCTGTCTACCAAGGGTAGAGGCAGAGAAAGGGCTCATTGGCGTTGTTGAGTGGAGGGAGAGGGCTGGAAACATACCTAGACTAGAGTGCAGTGAAGTCGGGCAGACCTGGAAGTTCAAGGTCAGGCTCCAGTTTTCCTAAGCCGTGTATCCCCCTGGGCCAGTTGCTTCCTCTCTGAGCTGAGAAAATTGGGCTCCTGACACCTCTGAGGATGGCCATGAGGGGAATGGGCTTGTGAAAGGATGGGCTTGGTGGCCCTGCTCACCTAGCCCTCTCTCCACCCCCCTTTCCCTTCAGATGTGTGGTCAGCTGGCTGTGTACTGGCTGAGCTCCTCCTCGGCCAGCCCATCTTCCCTGGGGACAGTGGGGTGGACCAGCTGGTGGAGATCATCAAGGTGAGGGCCGGTCCAGGGTGGGCAGGGGGCGGGGCTGAGGGATAGGAGCCCTTCTCTCAGACACCTCTCTCTCCCTACAGGTGCTGGGAACACCAACCCGGGAACAAATCCGAGAGATGAACCCCAACTACACGGAGTTCAAGTTTCCCCAGATTAAAGCTCACCCCTGGACAAAGGTCGGGGCAGGGCTAGGGGCTCAGGCAGCTTAGCTGAGGGTTGGGTCTCCCTTGAAGGCCAACTGGTCTGGGACCTGGCTTCAGAATCATGGCTTGGGCAGATATGAAGTTATCCAGGAAGTGGGTCAAAAACTTTTATCAGATTTCAGAGTTTATGGAATTTTAAAAGTTGAGGAACTATAAGTAAATTCAAGATTCCCGTTTTTATGGCAGGGAAACTGAGGCTCATACATGGGACCTGGGCTGGCTGCATACCCGATACAAACTGACCTCCCCTCAGTGGTTGTGTCTCAGTTTCCTCATTTGGAAGGTGGGTTTGTGGGAGGCAGGCAGTTGTATCTGCCCGGGCACTGTGGCAGTGAGATACAGGAGGACGCCAGTGCCTGTGGCATCTCTAACCCTCATGACCCCTTATACCTCCCTCCCTCAGGTGTTCAAATCTCGAACGCCGCCCGAGGCCATCGCACTCTGCTCTAGTCTGCTGGAGTATACACCGTCCTCGAGACTCTCCCCACTAGAGGCCTGCGCCCACAGCTTCTTTGATGAACTGCGATGTCTTGGAACCCAGCTCCCCAACAACCGCCCGCTTCCCCCCCTCTTCAATTTCAGTCCTGGCGGTGAGGGTACAACCTGGGATCTGGGGAGCTGGAGGGGTAGCCAAAGATAGTAGGGACGAACTTGGTATTGAAAATGGGAGTGGGAAGCTGGGGGAGGTGGTAACAAGGCAGGTCTGGGGCTCACGGAGGATGCTCCCCAGCTTCAGGGAGAAGCAAACCTGTTTCAGTTGCACTCTACTGTGAACTGCCTTGTGTTAGGCTCTTTCTGGTTTTTCATTTTAAGGGTTCTGTGGCTACAAATATTCACAAACAACTGGCCCTGCCAATAGCAGGTCCCCATTTGGTGCCCCATCGTAACCCTAACCAGGTCTTCATATGCCCTGCACTCATCCTGACTGGGAATGCCAATTTCTGTCTCTAGAACTCTCCATCCAACCATCTCTCAATGCCATTCTCATCCCTCCTCACTTGAGGTCCCCGGCGGGCACTACCACCCTCACCCCGTCCTCACAAGGTAAGTTGGGGGTCATCTGCTGATGGTTAAAGCAGCATTATCAAACTGGGAGGTGCGGGGTCATTCTCACAGTCCCTGGGTTTCCTGCACATAATTTTTAGTTGTTGGCATTTTGATGGCATAGAAAGCATATTTTGTAGTATGTGAATGATGACCATTATTGCCTACGTTGGTGTTTAAAAGCTGACTGGAAAACCCAAAAAAATATGTTCAGTCTGAACAAAGTTAAATTTGCTGCCTACATTTAAAAATCAGGCTATTTTGTAAAAATCCAGATTTCCTGTTTCTCTTGGGGAGGAAAATCAGATTTGGTAGCAGTGGGCCTGCTTTCCTCCTGACAGTAGGCAGGTGAAGCTGAGTTCCAGCTGCATCTTTTATGTGGAGCCTGGCTCTGTGGTATGAGTCACTCAATTATCAACCTGGCCCCTTGGCATTTGAGTTTGCAACCCTGGATCTGAAGCGACAGCTTTCAACTTTTAATGTAGCATCTTACACCAAATTTTCCTATTCTTGGGTGAGGGTGAGGGTGTGTGCCTGAAAGTCTAATTGTCTTCTTCCTTCCCTCCCCCTACTTCAGCTTTAACTGAAGCTCAGACTGGCTCAGACTGGCAGTCGCCTGATGCCGCACCCAGCCTCACTAACTCTTCCTGAGGGCCCTACCGACTCCCTTCCACCTCCATCTGGGAGCCCCAAGTGGGGCTGGGAAGGGGGCCCGTAGCTCATCAAGCTCCTGCCCTGGCTGGGCCCCTAGACTAGAGAGCAGAGGTAAATGAGTCCCTGTCCCCACCTCCAGTCCTTCCCTCACCAGCCTCACCCCTGTGGTGGGCTTTTTAAGAGGATCTTAACTGGTCGTAGGGAGGGAAAAGAAGGAAGGACGGGGGGGTTGGGGGATGAGGATCTCCTACCCCCTTGGCCCCACCCCTACCCCCAGGCCTCCACTTCCTCCAACCCCCATCCCCCCTCTTGTGTCCCTTGTAAATAGAACCGGCCCAGCCCATCTCCTCTTCCTTTCTCTGCCCCCAGGTGTAAATAGATTGTTATAATTTTTTTCTTAAAGAAAACGTCGATTCGCACTGTCCAACCTGGCCCCTTCCCCTCCTACAGCTGTATCTCCCCTCTTGTCCTCTGCCCTCAAGGTCTCCTCCCTCCTTTCCCCACCCTAGAGGGCCGGGGGAATGGGGAGGGCTCCTGATGTCTTAGTTTCCACAGTAAGGTTTGCCTGTGTACAGACCTCCGTTCAATAAATTATTGGCATGAAAACCTGCTCCTGTTTGGCTGCCTATTTCCACCGAGGTGAGGGGGGGTGCTTGGGGAGCTGTTCCAGGACAGGAGTGTACTGCCTCTAAGGCAAGGGAATGTAGGGAGGCCCGAGTCTTAGCCCTCACTCTGGTGTCCAACCTTCTTGCACCTTAGCTTTCTCCTCTGCACCTGTGGGGATGGTGGCTCCATCTGGCTTCTCCACTGCAGTGCCCTGGGAGGAACCTACCCCATGACCCAGCATAAATCATCTGTTGCTCAGAGGGGGAAGGATTAGCATCCCTAGAGACTGGTGAGAAAATTGGGCATCAGAGTGGTCAAGGCCACAGAGCTTAAGAGGCGGTGTCAAGATTTGAACAAAGGGCTATCTGTCTCTGCTGGAGCTGCCTGATACTTCAGGGTCTGGTGGGGACACTAGGTGAGGGGTTACTCAGGACAAAACTTAGCCTGCTTGTAGACTCTCAAGTTGGGTGGGCATGACCAGGGGAAGAACCCAAAAGGCTTCATTTCCTTGTCTTAAACAGGGCACCTACCTTGTCCACCTTCTAGGGGTGTTGGGGCAAAGAGCTTGGCTTTCCCCCTCACTTTTAAAACGTACTGGGGCCAGATGGAAATGGTATTTTCTCCACGTGGTGCCAAGCAGTAGGCGTGGGCAGGAGGCCCCAGAAGTGGAAGGGAGCCTGGAGAGGAGCAACTGACATGTCCTCTGCTGGATTCCACTTGTGAACAAAAAGGGAGGGGTTTTGAACAGGTCCCAGAGGGAGTTCAGAAACTGTTACTGTGGTGTCTAGGCTCTCCAATCTGTTTATACCACTCACCGGGGCATCTTTATATTGCCCAAGACAGACATTGTCCCTCCCTTGCTTAACATAATCTGAATTGGCACCTTGTTTGTAAAATGAATACATAGAGCAAGTACACTGGACAAGTGGGAGGATGGCTGGTCCGGGCAAAGGGCAGACCTTGGGCTCTTGGGGACCCCTTCCTCCCCATTGCTCACATCTGGTCAACCACGAGATCACTGAGGGTATCCCTCATTCTCCTCCCACTCCCATGGCCCCTGCCCAGCTCTGACCCTGTTCTCTCCCCCGGGACCATCCCAGCCTCCCACTCACCCCACTCTGACCCCAGGGAGACCTAAGAGTTATGACCACCCCACCCCACCCCCTGCGCTGTCCTGAACTACACAGCCCAGTTTTCAAGGCCTTCCTAGGTCTAGGCCTCCCTCTGGACAATTCCCATCACCAGCTGCATTTTGTTTCACCTACCCAAGCACCCCAGTCTGCAGAGGCTTAGAAGAAGCCTGCCCCATTGAACTGCCAATAATCATCTGCATCTACTTAGGGAGCTAAAAACTGTTATCCCAAGTAACTCTTGAAAAAGTTGGGGATCCCCTTCTTCCAAGACCCTTGATCTTTCACGACCCCCTCAAATCCCAACTGCTCTGTAGACTCACTTTTCCTCCAGTTAGAATGAATCCTCTGACTCCCCAGCCCTTGCACAAGTTTCAGGTCTCAATCACTCAGAACAGTACTGGTTACAAAAGTGGGCTCGGGACCACCTGGGTTCATATCTCACAATGCCTCTGCCTAGCTGCGAGACCTTGGGCATGTCTCTGTCCTCAGTTTTTTCATGTGTGTAACAGGGATAATATTGAGATCTATCTCACAAGTCTGTCGGGATCATAGCAGGCTTACACAGCATACTTAGCAAAGTGCCAAGTGCAGTGCCTGCCACAGCTAGGCAAATGTTCACTGATATTGTAGTTGTGAATAATTGGACGGTCTCCAAACCTACCAAGAACTCACCCTCCTCTTGCAGTGCTGTCTGCCTGGAATGTTCTTTTCCTTTTCCACAAGCAGATTCCTACTTTTTCTTCAGGGACTACCACCTCTAGGAAGTCTCTTGACTCCTGATCTCTCACTATGGAGGTTTGTTCCCTGCTCTGGGATCCCTTGCACATCCCCATCACAGCCCTGAGAATCCTTAGACCTGACTGTCTCTGGCCCCCAGCATCACCTAGTAGGCGGGAGGAAGGCCTTAGGACACAGAGGCTGAATGAATCAAGGAGACACACTCAGAGAACAAGCCATCTGTACTTGTGTGTGTTCCTCCTACCAGACCATGCATGCCTCCTGAGGGCAGAGCCATGTCTGACTCATTTCTGGGTCTCCAGCATCACCCAGTCTGGAACTGAGTATGTGGGTTACTACAGATTTCCTTCCACATTGTCAAAACCGAGATGAAGGAAGCCCAGAGAAGTCAGGTGCCTTTCTCCACCAGGCAGAGCCAAGTCCTGGGTCCCCAAAGTCCACGGAAGGCTAGGGTTGAAGGGACAAACAGAGGATCTGAAGAGGTATATGAGAGTGCCCTACACAGACCAGGCACACTGTTGGTATTCAGTAAAGGTTACCTGATGGTGCTGAGCACCAGGGTGATGCAGTGAAAAAGTCTTGGCAATGCCCTTTGCAATGCAGCGGGGTAACCTGGGACAGATCACATGGCATCTCAGAGCTTCAGTTTCCCCTCAGGCAGAGAAAGGTGGCAAGAGAAACCTGGCAGGGCTGTTCTGAGGAGTCAGTGGATAAAAGAGGTCAAGCAGATGCTGGCACACAGTGGGGGCCAGATCAGCTTGCCAGAGGAGTGGTCCTCTTTCTCAGAGGTACCCACACTCGCTGTGCAACCAAACCCTTTTACTGTTGCTCTTCAGCTATGTCACACAAAGGCCGTGTCCAACTGCAACAGCCCGTTCGCTTCACTGGCCCCCAGTGCAGCCTGGCACAGCTGCAGTGTGTCTTCAAGCGCCAGCGGCTGGGATGTCTCAATGATGGCAATGGTCTCCCCCAGCTCTGTGCACATGATAGTCTGCTGAGGCTCAGGGGGTGGGGGCGGGGCAGGAGGTGGTGATCTGGGAGGCTGCAGTGTGATAGTCCGGGCTCGGGCATGAACCCGTTGATGCAGTCGCAGGCCTGCCATGGCACGGAACCAGCGGCCGCAGGTCCCACAGTAGTAGGGGCTCTTGTTGTAGAGACCTGTGATGGGGAGGCGGGGGGCGCGGGCGAAGGCGACTGGCCGCAGGTGCAGTCGCCGGTGCTGCTGCAGGTTGGAGCTCTGTGTGAAGCGCTTGCCACAGTCCAGGCATTGGTAGGGACGCACACCTGTGTGGGTCAGCTGGTGGCGGCTGAGGTTGGCCAAAGAAGCAAAGGTCTTGCCACATGAGTGGCACTGGAAGGGCCTCTCACCTGTGTGTGTCCGCAGGTGGTTGCGCACATGCACCAGCTTCTTGAAGCCCTTGCCGCAAACCCCGCAGCGGTGCCGCCGCTCAGGGGGCCCGTGGACTGCACGACGGTGCCGGGAGAGCCGGGAAGCCGAGGCAAAGGACTTGGAGCACTGTGGGCAGGGCAACTGGGCAGGTGGGGCAGGAGGCGGTGGTGGAGGGCTGGGTTCAGCTGGAGTTGGGGAGGCTATTGCTGCCACGGGGGGCACCCCGCTTTTGCCAGCATGAGTGCGCCGGTGGTAGAGGAACTTGGTCATGTTGCTGAATGTCTTGCCACAGCGACAGCGATGCAATGGGTTGGCAGTGTGGGCTCGCCGGTGGGCCACCAATGTGAGTTCTGTGCCAAAGCCACGGCCACAGTCTACACAGAGGTAGCGGGCTTCGCCGCGGTGCAGCCGCAGGTGCTGCTCTAGCGAGGCTGCTTTCTTGAAGACCTTAGAGCAGGTTGTACACTCATGTGTGCCCCCTATGTGGGCCCGCCCATGAGCCAGCAGCCGGTTTGCTGAACTGAAGCTGCGCTGACACTGGCTACAGTGGAAGGGGTGGGCTGCTGATGCTGGGCTGTGAGATGCCCGCCGGTGTTGCCGGCGTGCTCCTCCTGAGGTCTTGTTTTGGGGACAATCTCCACAGCCCTGGGCCTGGCCAGCTGTGGACTTGTCACTTCCCATAGCATCATCGCCGGCCTCTGCCGCCACCTCCTCCTCATTCTCTGTCTCTTTATCGTCATCTTCTTCATCCTCCTCATCTTCTTCCTCCTCCTCTAGCCCATTACGATCTTCTTTCTCTAGGGAATCAAAGTGGGTGCCCTGATGCTCCAAGAACTCTTCAGGGGTGGCACAGAGCGTGGAACACTCAGGACACTCATAGGGCTCCATCTTGACTTCGGGTAGTGGAGGGGGTGGGGGCGGTGGTGTTGGGGTAGGTAAAGGAGGTGGCACTGGTGGCTCAACTGTAGCAGAAAGGTGCTGGGCCTTGCGATGAGCCACCCACAGCTCAGGTGAAGGGAACAGCTGCTGGCAGTCTACACAGTGGTACTGGATCTGGCTTGCAGACTCCCGAAGGTGGGTGTCCTGGTGGACCAGGAGCTCACCTGGGGAGAGGATGAGCTGGCTGCATTCACCACACTGGAAAGGCCCCTCTTCAGTGCCTGGCACCAGGTCTGGCTCTAAGCCAGCATCCTGGGTGGTCAGTGCCTCCTCCTCTGAGATAGTGGGCATGTGCTGCTCCTGGTGTGAGAGGATTTCCTCCAGTGTGTTGTAAAGGCTGCCACACTCAGAGCACATGAACTGGTGGTGCTGGAAGAAGAGGGATGAGGCAAGGGCCTCCCCAGGTGTCATCTCAGTCACCTCTGTTGACATCTCTGTCATCTCCCCTAACAATGGTGTTGACATCTCCACTGCCTCCAGTGACATCTGTGTTGGCATCTCAGCAACCTCAGCTGCCACCTTAGCCACCATCTCTGCCATTGTGGGGAAGGCAGTTCCTGGAGAAAAAAGGGCAGGAGTAAGATACCAGGAACCCAAGGGAAGGGAGGATGTCTCAGAAGTTCCCTCGTCCATCCAGTACTCACCAGCCTCTATTAATCAACAAGACTTAATCCAATGTTTATGCTTCAGTTTTCGATGATCCCGTGTCTCTGAAGCCTATCCATGTGCCATGGCAGTGAAGCATCTGCAAGAGACAGACAGCACTCTTCAGTCTGATCTCTGATGCTGCCCTCCTTCCAGAGGGCCAGTCACACCCTTTCTGAGAACATAGCATGTCTTTTTGGGCCTCCCAGCCTTTGACTGTGTGGTTTCTTTTTTGTGCAACATCTTTCCTCCTTCTCTTACACATACACAGAAATACAGCAAAGAGTTTAGGAGCACAGACTCTGTAACCAGACTGCCCTTGGCTTGAATCTGAGACCGACCACTTACTTTCTCCCTTTTTGTTTTCTTTTTTCTTTTTTTTGTCCTTTTTGAGACTGGCCGCACCGCGCTCAGCCAGTGAACGCTGTGAGCGCACCGGTCATCCCTATATAGGATCCGAACCCGCGGCGGGAGTGCCGCTGCGCTCCCAGCGCCGCACTCTCCCGAGTGAGCCATGGGCTCGGCCCACCTTTTTGTTTTCTTACCTGTAAAATGGGGTTAAACGTAGTACTGACGACAAAATCTTTGGCACCTGATAAAGGTTAGCTATAGAAAGGCTGTTTCTGGACCTTAAGTCTTTGATGCTGCTATTCCCTCTGCCAAAGAAAATTCTCTCTTCTTCTTATCTAGCAAATTCCTACCCAGCGTCTCCTTTGTGAATCCTTCTATGACAATATCTCCACATCCTCAGGATGTTGGCCACTCCCACCTCTTCAGGTTCCTATGGTATCCTGTGCCACCTCTATTATAGCAAATATATTGAGCTTGTGATGACATCTCTGTGTTCTTCACTGGACTGAGAGCTTGTAGGCAGGGGAAGTCTGTTTCATTGTGGGAGCCCTAGTCACCAGCAAAACCAGTGACTAGGGACAGGAATTTTAGCTTTCAAACTTCCCTCTATGTGCAGTGTCTCCCCTTCTACTTGTGTGGGTTCAACCCAACCCACACCCCTTCACACAGCAGCAGCTAAGTCCATTCAGCAAGTCACTGCCACCTCCCATGCCCAGAAACTAATCTTCTGAATCCAATCCTTCTTCTTTCAGAAATTAATCTGAACCCAATCCCCACTTTCTTTATCTCTTCTTCACCTCATCTGTTAGTGCCAGAGGGCAGGTGGAATTTAGCTCATAGCCTTGCATGCAAAAGCTGTAAACATTAAGCTCCCAGAGGACAGAGATTTTAGCCTGTTCATCACTTAGGTATTTCCAATGCCGAAAACAATGCCTAGCACACAGTAGGCACTCAGTAGAAATTTAGTGAATGAGTAATGCTCCCTCCGGGAAGTGAGGCCCTGGGAGTTTAACCGTCCCTGTGTACATCCCACTTTTTACCAGACCAGCCGTCCCATTAGACCGTGAATTCACACAATACACAGCCCAACACAGGGCCTCGCTTTCAGTTGGTGCCTAATAAATGCTCCTTGAGTAAATGATTTACTACAAGTCCCGTAGCTAAACTTCCTTATCTAATATTCCAACGCCTTGCACACAATAGCCATTCCATAAAGGATCTTCTCGGAAGTAGTCTACCAGATTTCCATTTTTCCTTGTTTACAGCCCCACTGAAAACAAGAGAACTCCCCTAGGAGAAGGTCCAGTGCCGGCTGCAAGGACTGCACTAAGTAGGCATCTGATAAATGTCTCTCTAGAAGGTGGGCCAGGAGACCTGAAATCTGCACTTTCTTCATCTACATTCCCTTCCCCTATCTTGGATTGTGAACTACTAGGAGGAGAAATAGGGGCTTTTTTTTTTTTTTTAAAGATGACCGGTAAGGGGGTCTTAACCCTTGACTTGGTGTAGTCAGCACCACGCTCAGCCAGTGAGCAAACCGGCCATCCCTATATGGGATCTGAACCCGTGGCCTTGGTGTTATCAGCACCGCACTCTCCCGAGTGAGCCACGGGCCGGCCCGAAATAGGGGCTTTTTTTTTTTTTTTAAAAATGACCGGGAAGGGGGTCTTAACCCTTGACTTGGTGTAGTCAGCACCACGCTCAGCCAGTGAGCAAACCGGCCATCCCTATATGGGATCTGAACCCGTGGCCTTGGTGTTATCAGCACCGCACTCTCCCGAGTGAGCCACGGGCCGGCCCGAAATAGGGGCTTTTTTTTTTTTTTTAAAAATGACCGGGAAGGGGGTCTTAACCCTTGACTTGGTGTAGTCAGCACCACGCTCAGCCAGTGAGCAAACCGGCCATCCCTATATGGGATCTGAACCCGTGGCCTTGGTGTTATCAGCACCGCACTCTCCCGAGTGAGCCACGGGCCGGCCCGAAATAGGGGCTTTTGACAGGCTACATCAATAAGTCCCTCCAGGAAAGAACCCACTAGGGCCTGGAAGTTCAACTTTCCCGCTACACAGCCCTTTCCTCCTACCAGACTCATCTCCTGCAGACTGAGCGTTCCTGAAGGGGGTGGGGGTGGGGGAGCGAGGTCAAGCACAGGGCGCTGCACACCGCAGACCCTCAACCAACGCTCCAGGGCACACAGGAAGGAGTACTCTTCTGCCTACCCGCGCCGCTCCCGCCCTAGCGCGGGCCCCAAGGTTCTTCGACCCGCGGTGTTCCCTTCATTCTCCTTCCGCCGCCTCCGTACGCCAAGCACTCTTCCCCGGCCCGCTCCGCGGCGCCCTCACCCGCCTCTCTTGCCTGCTGCAGCCCCTGCCGCTCTTGACACAGACCCTCGGCTCCAGGCGTGTGGGACCCCTCACTATCCACACCTCCCATTGGGCGGTGCCCTTACTCATGGCGGCCAATCAGAGCCGGTAGCGTAGGGCACGCGCCCTTGCGCCTGCGCGTTGCCGCTCAGGCGGGCCCCCGCAAGTTTTCCACGCACCCATCTGTGCTCTGTGGGCGGGGCTGGGGCGAGGAGAAAGCGCCTGCGCACTTCTCACGGCCCGCTCCTTTTCTGTCTGAAAAGTTCAGTGAAGTGGGCATCCGTGGAGAGCGAGGGTCCATGGAGTGGACTGGGCGGAGGGAGACTTTGACAAAGGTGTCATTTCACAGCTGAAAAGACTGAGCATCTCTGAGAGCTTTGGAGTCAGACACAGATGGGATACTTACCGGTTCTGGGCCTCAGCTTTATTCACATGTAAAGTGGGCTTGAATCATCCACCTCGAAGGCTGATGAGGAGATTAGATGATACACATGTAAAAGCGCTCAGCACAGGGCCTGATACACCGTGGGTGCCAACTATAACCCACCTAATGTGGACATAATCCTTCCCAATTTGTAAAATTGCTTTCCCTTACCTCTCCACACGCTTCGTTTGATTTGATGATAGTCACTTATTGGGCACCCACTGTGTGTCCGGCCCAGGACTATGGTTCCGTAGGCGACCATTGCCATCCATCTCTTTCACGGGTTGGGGAGTGAGCCCAGAGATGGGAAGGGATTCTTCCGAGGTCACTGCTGCAGCCCAAGCAGAGCCAGTACTGAGCCAATGCCAAGCAGAACCCAGGTCTCCCGCCTCCCAAGGAGAGACAATTCCGGGGATGAGAACCGGTCCGGGAAGAGGACCTGTCTCAGGCACCTGCAGCCTCAATGCTTACTCCCCCGTTGTTGCAGTTTAGGGAGAGGGTATCTGAGTGGCTCCCTGACCCTGGAGGGCAGAGATTGGAAGGTTATAGAGGGGCCGTTCTGACCTTGGGTGGGGGTTTTCTGACTGTGATGTGGGGGTCATGATGGACACCATCTGGAGGTGCACAGTAGGAAAGGAGAGGTCTATTGCGATTTGGAAGGAGGTATTAATACCAAACATGAGATGGGCAAGTCCTGGTCTCGAGCAGGGGAAGGAACTGATAGATAGTGGAAGGGGTGAGGGGGGTCCTGTTGAATGAGGGGGCGGTTCCAGTCGGGATCATGAGACGGTATGGTTGAGATGTAGGTTCCTGGTTGCCACTAGAAGTGGGGACAGTCTAATGGAGGAGTGTCCGGGTCCCGATCCTGAGAGGCCTGGGCGCTACTGGGAGCAGGGACGGTCGTGATTGTGGTCTTTTGCCAAGGGCAGCTGGGGCAGTGGTAATGTGGGCGTTGAGGTTGCGATCAGGAGGTGGCTGTAGTCCCTGAGATCCAACAGGTCGTGACGTGGGGCAACAGGAGCCCAGGGGCTTAAGTCACTGGCGGGAAGTAGAGATTCTGCAATCGGGTACCACATCCGGCCCAGGCGCAGCACACATCTCGCCCTGCGCAAGCGCAGCGCAAAGAAGACAAGCCGCTTCTGTTGGGGGCGGGTCAGGAGGCCTGGGAGGGGAGGGGCTTGAAGGCTTCATTCTGCGCTTGCGCCTAAGGGGCGTGGCGGTCGCACCTGCGCGAGTTGGGGGAAGAAGGAGGGGCGAGGTGACGCAGGCGTAATAATACAGAAGGTGCCAGAAAGATCCAAAACAAGTGGCTGCGGCCGTCGCTCGGGAGTCGTCGGACGCCGCAATCGGGTGAGGATCCAGAGGGGCCTAAGGACGGCTGGTGGAGGGTATACGAAACTACGTGGACGCTGGGGAGAGCGTGGGACCGCCCATACAGGGCGAAGAGGTCGGGCTCGGCCAGTTCCACCTGCGTGGAGCTGCCTTGGTTGGACCCTTTTGTAGGGGGCGGAGGGTCACTTTCGGACGGTACTACTTGGGTGGAGCCGTGGGGCTAATCGGACAGTACGAGTGGACGGAGCCAAGGGGCACGTCCGGACAGTATTACCGAGAGTCAAAGGGCAGTAAGCAGGGTCCCCCGGGATGGGCCTCGGGCCGAATCACTTGGTTGGGTCCGGAGGTTAGTTCGGAACGTACCACTTGGGGAGGGGCGTTCGGGCGCGGCGGCCCTACTGGTCAGAGGATGAGCGGGGTCTGGTGTTTCGACCTGTTACTAGGGGACCTCGAGCAATACCATTCCTTTCTGAGGGAGGGGGAGGCTTAGACAGTCGGGTGTGGGAGCGGCCTTGCCCAGCGTGACGGGGCGGGGAAGACGCACTGGTGGTGTGAGGTCCGGGATCCCGCGTCGCTGACCACTGCTTCCTTCCCGTATGGGTTCTAGGCCCCAGTTCTGAGCTTGTTCCGCCCCCCTCGCCCGGGAATGGCGTTGTCCGGGTCGACCCCGGCTCCGAGCTGGGAGGAGGATGAGTGCCTGGACTACTACGGGATGCTGTCCCTTCACCGTATGTTCGAGGTGGTAGGCGGGCAATTGACCGAGTGCGAGCTGGAGCTCCTGGCTTTCCTGCTGGACGAGGCTCCCGGCGCTGCTGGAGGCTTGGCTCGGGCCCGCAGCGGCCTGGAGCTGCTGCTGGAGCTGGAGCGCCGCGGGCAGTGCGACGAGAGCAACCTGCGGCTGCTGGGGCAACTCCTGCGCGTGCTGTCCCGCCATGACTTGCTGCCGCACCTGGCGCGCAAGCGACCCCGGCCAGGTATGGTTGAATGGGAAGATGCTGGACTTTCGGTGAGGAGAGAGCCTTGCTCCCGCTGGGCCCCCATGGTGCCCTGATATGGACAGTGTCATATCAAATAGCCCGTTTCCCAGTCCATTCCCCCCTATTCCCAGAGTATCAATGAGCAACACAAGAGGGAGGAGACATGGCTTTGGGAGGGGTGTAGAATTTGGCCATGTCAATAATGATGATTATGGCCACTGTTTATAGAGAGCTTATTTCATGCTAGGCACAGCATGTGCCTGTTAAGTCCTTCATGAACTATCATCTTTTGTCCTCCTAGTAATTCCATGAGGAAGTCCTGTTACTGTCCTCACTGTACAGGGAAAATATATCAGGTTCAGAGAAGTTAAGCAGCTTGCCCACATATAAGAACTAAATCCTGTGTAGGGGATACAAGGTGATGGGACTGACAAGGTGCTTGTTGCATAAAGTTTACATTTAGTGGAGGAATCAGACAATAAAACAGGTAAATAATTTATTCTTATATTTGGTTGTAGAAAGACTGAAAGTAATGGAATAGAGAGAATAGGGAGGGCAGCAAAGTGAAGGGAAGATATCTTGGATTGGATAACCACTGAGGAGCTTTTTAAGAAGGTTATATTTGAACTGAGGCTGCCCTGCCAGCCATGTATTGATCTCAGGGGAGAAAATTCCAGGCAGAGGGAAAGGCAGGGATCCAAGCCCTGAGGTAGGAATGAGCTGGGCATCATCAGAGGCCAGCGTGGCAGGAGCAGAGGGGATCCAAGCAAGGGCAGAGAGGTAGGTGAGAAGCCACATCACAAAGGGGCTTGCAGATAATGTACCTAGAAAGTATGGAAGCCAGGATTCAAATCTGCCTTGCCAGAGTTGATGCCATTAATCCTTGTGAGAGAAGTGCTCCTGGAGGGTAGCAGAGCTGAGAAGGTAAGGAGCTGGGAGGGTTTCAGGCAGTCAGGAGCCCTTGTATGCTTAGGCTGTTGAGCCTTTAGTGGGGTTACTACAAGTGCAGTGGCTAGTTTGGGCAGGGGGCAATATGGCCAGAGTAAGCCCATGAGATTTGGTTTACAGGAGAAGGGCAACTCTAGGGAAGGCTGACAGTGTTTTTGGGAAAACATATCTGAGGGTCAGATTCTAGAAGAGAAGATTTGTGGAGGCTGTAGAAAGGTCTGCTTACTTCTTGGGGCCTCAGGGAGAGCTGGGGAGAGTGGATGGGAGCAGGGGGCCTTTGCAGAGATTCTCACTATGCCTGCTTGGAGAATAACCCTGACACTTGTAGCTGCTATAGACATGGGTTGGATGGCCGCAAGAGGTGATGAATCTTCTGTCTCAGAAGGCATCTGAGCAGCCTTTGGACAGGTGCTTGGGCACTGTGTGGTGCAGGCATTCTTCTAGGGGAGGTGATTGGGAGCTGGGCCTGAGAGGGGTGGGAGGCTGTGAACGCTTCTTCTCTTCACCCAGTGTCTCCAGAACGCTACAGCTATGGCACCTCTAGCTCTTCAAAGAGAAAAGAGGGCAGCTGCTGTCGCCATCGGCCATCAAGCAGTTCTTCAGATTCTCAGCAAGGTCAGTGGGAGACAGGTGAGTCCAGCTGGATGGCAGTGTCCCTCTCTTCCTTTTGGACCCTAATAAACCTCCCCCATCGTTGCCTATCAAGGAAGGAGCCCAAGGGGTCATTCTGCCTCACGTTCTCAGTGTGTGTATGTGTTTATTATTGCTACAGAAGCACATATCCTTTTTTTTTTTAAAGATGAACAGTAAGGGGATCTTAACCCTTTTTTGTATGTTTGACTTTTTTGTATGTTTGAAATTTTACATAATAAAACTGGGGGGGATTGAATAAATTAATTGGAGCATGGCAATTAAAAGAAACCAATTAGATACTCAACATGAATAAATCTCAGAAACATGTCCATGGGTCAGCCTGTGGCTCACTCGGGTGAGTGTGGTGATGGTAACACCAAGGCCATGGGTTTGGATCCCTATAAAGGGATGGCTGGTTGGCTCACTGGGTGAGCAAAATTTCAAACATACAAAAAAGTCAAAGTCAGATTAGTACAGTGAACATCTTCCATTTAGATTCAATAATTGTTAACATTTTGCCACTTTTGTTTTACTTGTTTTATGTATATGTGTAATTTTGGGGTTTTTTTTGTCGAACTCTTTGGAGGTAAATTAGAGACATCAGAATGCTTTATCCCTAAATTAACAGGCATCTTTTTTTTTTTTTTTTTTTTTTTTTTTTTTTTTTTTTTAAAAGATGACTGGTAAGGGGATCTTAACCCTTGACTTGGTGTTGTCAGCACCACGCTCAGCCAGTGAGCGAACCGGCCATCCCTATATGGGATCCGAACCCGGGGCCTTGGTGTTATCAGCACCGCACTCTCCCGAGTGAGCCATGGGCCAGCCCAACAGGCATCTTTTAAGAAGAAGGATATTCTCCTGTACCACTTGAAGATTGTTATTATACCAAAGAAAATAAATATTAATTCTCTGAAATCCTAATGACCCATTTTTATATATACCAAGATTGTCTCAATGCTCAGAAGCCATTCATAGTTGAGGTGACATGCATTGATTTGTTATATCTTCTTAATCTCCTAAGGTAGAACAGAAATGGCTACCCCCAGCCTTTTTTCTTTCTTCCTATAGCATTGATGTATTGACCCTACCAGGCCAGTAATTTTTTTTTTTTTTTTTTTTTTTTTAAAAGATGACGGGTGGGCCGGCCCAGTGGCGCACTGGATAGTGCGCCGCTTGGGAAGCGCGGCGGCGCTCCCGCCCGAGGGTTCGGATCCCACATACAGACCGGTTCCCGCTCACTGGCTGAGCGTGGTGCTGACAACACCAAGTCAAGGGTTAAGATCCCCTTACCAGTCATCTTTTTTTTTTTTTTTTTTTTTTTTTTTTTTTTTTTTTTTTTTTTTTTTT
>NW_007726417.1:383042-412115 GCF_000696425.1 Galeopterus variegatus | reverse complement strand
AAAAAAAAAAAAAAAAAAAAAAAAAAAAAAAAAAAAAAAAAAAAAAAAAGATGACTGGTAAGGGGATCTGAACCCATGGCCTTGGTGTTATCAGCACCACATTCTCCCAAGTGAGCCGCGGGCTGGCCCTCAGGCCAGTAGTTTTGTAGATCCCAATTATTTCTGGATCTGTCTCATTATTTCTTGATGGTGTCATTGAACTTGTCTCTCTTTCTCCTATATTTCCTGCTAAGTGGAAATTGTGTCTGGAGGCTTCGTAAGATTCGGTTTACATGTTTTTGGCAGGAATACTCCTTGGTTGATGCTGTCTGCTTTGTGTTAGAGCACATTACGAGGCATGTGTAGGGTATTTTCCCTTTGTGTATGGGAAAGTTTGATCATTTGGTTAAGGTGATGTCTGCCATATTTGTCCATCGTAAAGGGACATTTCTTACCTGTTATGGTTAAGAAACAATCTATGGGATGATACTTTGACTCATCTTGTTCCTAATAACCATTCACCCAGTAGGTTTAGCATCCATTGGTGATCCCGGCCGGAACCAGTTACCACAGTGGTGTTTGTAAAATGATTTTTTTTCTTTTCTTTTCTTTTTTTTTTAAAGATGACCGGTAAGGGGATCTTAACCCTTGACTTGGTGTTGTCAGCACCACGCTCACCCAGTGACCTAACCGGCCATCCTTATATGGGATCTGAACCCGTGGCCTTGGTGTTATCAGCACCACACTCTCCCAAGTGAGCCGCGGGCTGGCCCTCAGGCCAGTAGTTTTGTAGATCCCAATTATTTCTGGATCTGTCTCATTATTTCTTGATGGTGTCATTGAACTTGTCTCTCTTTCTCCTATATTTCCTGCTAAGTGGAAATTGTGTCTGGAGGCTTCGTAAGATTCGGTTTACATGTTTTTGGCAGGAATACTCCTTGGTTGATGCTGTCTGCTTTGTGTTAGAGCACATTACGAGGCATGTGTAGGGTATTTTCCCTTTGTGTATGGGAAAGTTTGATCATTTGGTTAAGGTGATGTCTGCCATATTTGTCCATCGTAAAGGGACATTTCTTACCTGTTATGGTTAAGAAACAATCTATGGGATGATACTTTGACTCATCTTGTTCCTAATAACCATTCACCCAGTAGGTTTAGCATCCATTGGTGATCCCGGCCGGAACCAGTTACCACAGTGGTGTTTGTAAAATGATTTTTTTTCTTTTCTTTTCTTTTTTTTTTAAAGATGACCGGTAAGGGGATCTTAACCCTTGACTTGGTGTTGTCAGCACCACGCTCACCCAGTGACCTAACCGGCCATCCTTATATGGGATCTGAACCCGTGGCCTTGGTGTTATCAGCACCACACTCTCCTGAGTGAGCCACGGGCCTGCCCCTGTAAAATGATTTTCTAATTTTTTTCTTTTTTCTAGCTTTGTTAGCTGGAATTATATCAAGTGGAGTTTTCCTTTTTTCCTACTCTCCACCATCTCTCTTTTTTAGACTCACAAATTATTTATTTCTGTTATTATAAATGATGCCTAGTGGCTGTTGTCATGTGTGTCTCCTGGTGTGTGTGTGCAGGGGATTTTCTAGGGTCAGAGCTGGAGTGGGCCTCCTGGGTGGTGGGGTGTGCTTGTCTGCCCTTCTAGATGATGCTTGTCATTTAGACAGGGCCACTGAGGCAGGGAAGCAGAGGGGCTCACCCAAAGGCTCATAGCACTGAGACCAGCCTTGAGCTCTTCCCTTGGTACCCACCTGGGCATCCACCTGTCATCCTGGTCCTCAGCCTGCCCCATCTGTCTCTCCTTAGGCTCCTCCCCTACCAAGCGGCAGCGGCGGAGTCGGGGCCGACCCAGTGGTGGTGCCAGAAGGCGGAGGAGAGGGGGCCCAGCCACTCCCCAGCAGGAGCAGGCTGGGCCTGTGTCAGAAGGCAAAGTGACCTGTGGTAGGTGTCTGTGGGCCTTGGTAGTGCATGTATGGTGCCCAGGGCAAGCTGTAGAGTCAGAAGGTGGGAGAAATCTGCTTGGGGTGTGACACACCTGGCAGATGGGCAGCAACTCTTATCTACTCATTGAGCACAGTGGAATTCTTGTTCTTTCCACTGCCATCTTGCTTTTCTATATCCTACCATAGTTAAAGGATCAGATCATGTGCTACCTCCTCCAGGAAGCCTACCCTGACAACCCCTTTCCCCAATTTCATTTCTTTATTCAGCAAACATCTGCAGGGCTTTACTTAGTGGACAATCACTTCTTGTGCAGTGGTGGAATATCACAAAGGTAAAGAAAAAAAAACAAGGACCCTGGGTCAGGCTGCCTGATTCACATCCTGGCCTTGGCACTTAAATAAGCTGACCTTGGGCAGGGGAATAAACCTCTCTGTGCCTCAGTTTCCACAACTGTGAAATGAGGCTGATAATGGTATCTCCCATCTAGGGTTGTGAGAGAAAACGAGTTACCCCATGTAATATGCTTGGAATATGCCTGGACTCAGACATATGAAATGTGAGAGTTTGCTGTCAGTCACACTGTTACTGTTCCTATTCATTGTGCTTGGGGTGGGAATGCAGCATTGAGGTCTCTGCCCTGTGGAGCTGACCTTCTAGTCCAGTGACAGAGCCATGAAACTGAAGGTACTTTAGACAATGATGAGTGCCATGAACAGAGAGTGGGGAGCAGGTATGGGCCTGGGCAGGGGCCCGAGCAGCTGGGCCTGGCAGGTGGGAGTTTGGATATTATTCCATTTATTAAGCTCTCTTTTTAAGCGGGGCAGGGACGTGATCTGATACCTCTTTTTTTTTTTTTTTTTTTTAAAAGATGACCGGTAAGGGGATCTTAACCCTTGACTTGGTGTTGTCAGCACCACGCTCACCCAGTGAGCCAACCGGCCATCCCTATATGGGATCCGAACCCGCGGCCTTGGTGTTATCAGCACCGCACTCTCCCGAGTGAGCCACGGGCCGGCCCCCTGATACCTCTTTTTAAAGGAATTGTCAGGCTGGCTGTTTAGCTCACTTGGTAGAGCTTGGTGCTGATAACATCAAGGTCAAGGGTTTGGATCCCCATACCGGCCAGCGCAAAAAAAAAAAAAAAAAAATGGAACTCTGACCTCATCTGGGTTAATGAGTGAGTTAGGGTTTGTAAGTGCTTAGGACGGTGCTGAGCATCTAATATATGCTCTGTTAGGTGCATATTAAGAAGATTAAATAATGCAGAAGCAAGGAAATGAGTGAAGAGGCTGTGCAGTCCAAGGAGAAGGAGAGGGCAGAGATCTGGCCTAGGATAGTCACATTGGAGAGGGTGATGAGGAGTGGGCTAAGAAAATATTTTGGACATAGGGCTGACTGCAGACGGGGTGGGTTGGGGGCTCTGCTCAGGCCTTGCCTTTGAGAAATTTCACCTGGTCCTGTGGGGAGGACATAGCCATAGGCCCCCACTCCCCCTCCATCTCTGGTACTTCCTTTGAGTTAGGCAAGCCTGGGGATGCAGAGGACATCAGATATGGTGTCCCAGCTTCCAGAGCTCCCAGGCTGCAGGGAAGACAGTCCAGGAAAGTGGCAGCCAGGCTGGTGTGACAGGTATCACAAGTAGTGTGAGCACAGGGACTCGGGTGTATAGGGGAGACCTCTGGCCAGCCCGTTTCCCTGTGGAGGTGCCTCTTCCAGAATAAGCTTGAGGAAGCAGAGGACCTGGGAATGGCATTCCTGGCAGAGTGAACTGTATGTCCACAGTGGGATGTGATTAGGGTTGAATCTGTCAGGAGCAGGGGCTTTGTGGGTGAAAGCCCGGGAACATGAGACAGGGGGGGGCCCTGAAGGTTTGGGCTCTATTCTAGGGATCGGGAGAGCCATGGAAGGGATCATTTGCTAATTCTCTCACTTAATTTTTATTAATGAGTATTGTCTATATGTCAGGCACCGTTCTAGGTATTGAGGACACAGAAATGGACCATGTAGAGAAAGTCCCCAGCCTGGAGAAGTTTATATTATAGTCGGTGAAATAGGTAACTGGTAAACAACCAGTATATCATGTAACGTCAGCTATTAATGAGTGCTGTGAAGAAACAGAAAGCTAGTGCACTTTGTTGAAGCCGGGAAAGCACCCTTGTGGGGGGGCTGAGACTGAATGATGTGAGGAAGCAGCTTCCTGGGGTACCTCAAGGGTAACTTGGGGGGAGCGGGTTGACGGCTGGTGCCCAAAGAGGAGAAAGGGCTCAGGGAAGGAGGCTGATGTGGAAGCTGATCAGGAGACAGGAGGAGCTGTCGTGATGGGATGGAAATATAAGCAGGGTGCGGAGAGTGTGTGCTTCCTCCCTCCTCCTGCAGAGTGGATGCCCCTGCTCCCCCTAGTTCCCATCGTGGCCCTCTAGGCAGTGGGGGTCACGCATGCTTTGTAGATGAAGCTGCAGATACCTGTACTGGGTGCCGTCAGGAGGAACAGACCAATAGAGCCAGCCCTGTGTCCTCAGACAGCTCCAGGCTTGAGACGGTGGCTGCCTGGTGTTGACTCCCCATTTCCCCCACCACAAAATACCCAGTCGGGCAGTAATTACCAGAGCCACCAGGCTGGCTGGGCAGGCAAGGGAGTCACTGCCTCAGGGAGGACAGGAGCAGGCTAAGCAAGGCTTCAGGTCTCTTCCCTGAGGCCAGGAGGTAGTTAGCCAGGGTGTGGCTGGGTTTTGATGGGAGACTGGTGAGCAGGTCTGACTGCTGACTCACTAGGCAGGGTGGGGCTCCCCCACTTTGAGCCCCAGTATTCCCCTCTGAAAAATGGGAATGGCTTTCGTTGTTGGTTTTTTGTTTGATTTTTTTGGCAGCTGGCCAGTGTGGGGATCCGAACCTTTGACCTTGGTGTTACAGAAATTACCACCACATTACAGTATCTTAGCCTTAACGAAGTAACAAGGCCCAGTGCCGGGGTGGAAGGAGGCCCCTCCTGACCTGATTGAGGAAGAAGCCTGCCATTCTTATCCCCTTCTCACCTGTGAGAGTTGATCTGCAGTCAGCTGTCCTCGTTTGAGGGATAGAACTAGACTAAACTCCCAAGTGTCTGAGAGTGTGAGGGAGGGGAACTTGGGGATCCAGGGCTTGGACTCAGGACCTTGGAGTTTCCACATTCCTTAGGGTTGTCCACTGGTACTGTGCTGGACGTGTTACTTACCTGACCTTGAATTCTCAAGACAGTCATTGAGGTAGGGGTGACGTCCCCCATTGTGCTAAGGTGGAAATAGGCTGAGGGAAAGGAAGTCACTAGAATGAGTGTCAGGGGCATAGCTGGGCTGAAACTTGGATTTGTTCATTTACTTGTTCCACTTATATTTGTAGAGTGCTTACTATGTGCTAGGCACAGCAGGGATGGGAGGCCCCTGCCCTCATTGAGCTTGTGTTCTGGTGGGAGGAGGCCAAGAGACAGCAATTTCAGATATCAGGGAAAGGGTGTCCCAGATAGAGGGATAACAGGAGCAAGGGCCTGAGTGGGAGAGTGCCAGGGGTGGCAAGGAAACTGGTGAAGCTGGAATGGAGGGAGCAAGGAGGAGACTGCTAGGAGATGAGGACAGGAGATGTAACCAAGGCAGATCCTGCAGGACCTTGTGAGCCATGGGTCTGGGTTTAGCATTTTTTTTTTTTAATTAAGGAAAACAGTTGGAGGATTTGAATGACAGGATCCGCTTTGCTTTCTCCTTCCCCAAACTTTTCTATGGACTTTTTCTATGGAAAATAATACCAAAGCAGATAGACTATCATAACGAACCCTCAGCTCCCCTAAGTTTCAGTGGTTGTCAACTCATGGCTGATCTTGTCTCGTCATCCATGTTATTTTGGAGTTAGTTACAATGGTTCATGTTCTACTGTGTATCTATAAAAGATAAAAATTCCTTAAAATATTACTACACCTGGGCCGGCCCGGTGGCGCACTGGAGAGTGCGCCGCTTGGGAGCGCGGCGGCGCTCCCGCCGAGGGTTCGGATCCCATGTGGAGACCGGTTCCTGTTCACTGGCTGGGCACGGTGCGGGCGCAGCACTGAGGGTTGCGATACCCTTGCCGGTCCCCGGTACGGGCGCGACACCGAGGGTTGCGATCCCGTTACCAGTCAGTAAAAAAGACAAAAAAAGGAAAAACAAAAACAAAAACAAACAAAATAAAATATTACCACACCAGAAAAAATAACAACAATTTCTTACCATCAAATATCTAATCAGTACTCAAATTTTCAAATGTCTCATAAGTATCTGGTTCTCTTAAGTCTCCTAATTGCTAGGATTCCCCTGCCATCTCTCTTTTCCTTCCTTGCATCGTTATTTATTGAAAGCAGTTGTCCTACAGCTTTTTCCAAATATTGGATTTTGCCAATTGCATCCTGTGGAAGAGTTGATTTAACGTGTTCCCCTGTCATCTGTATTTCCTGAAAATTTGTGGTTGGGTCTGGAGAGGCTTGGTCAGATTCTGGTTTGATGTTTTGTTTTTTACAAGTTCACTTCCTGGGTGGTATTGTGTTCTTCCATCAGGAAGCAAACAAGGGCTTCTTATCTTTCTCTGAAGTTGGCGGCAACTTCTCTTTGCCTCAGTTCATTCGTTCAGTAGGAGCTGAGAACTTTGCATTTGACATGATGATGCTGGCTGTATTGTGGGGAAGAGACTGGAGTGAGGCAGGCGTGAAGGCAGGAGGCTGGGGAGGGGTCCTTCCATTGTTTAGAGGAGAGCAGTGCTGGCCACATTGTGGCAGGAGGGGGTGTCTTTCCATTGAAGCATACTGGCTGCCTCTCTTCACCAAGGCTGGAAACTCCCCACCAGCGCCATAGGAGACAGGTTCTCTTTGTCCCCAGGCCACCCAACTAGGAATTCTGAGAGGGAAGACCTGAGTGAGGCTCATCTCAGGCACACCCAGCATAGCGTCTGGCACCTAGCCCAGGGCCTGCTCCCTTGAACCTCACTCTAGGAAGCCCCTCCCACTTCCCTCTTTGTTCCATTCTGTCCCAGAAGAGAGACCTCCTGGGGTGTGAGGTGGGGTTGGGGGACAGGAGGGTACTGGAACCCACCTGAGTGCAGGAGGTAGGAGCAACTCTCCTCCCTAGAAAGGCATAGCCTTCCCCACTACCCATTAGGGGCAGGGAGCATTTCTCCACAGCTGCCAAAGTGGAACCAATTCAGCCAGCCCCCAGCCTAGGTCACATAGATAGATGCTGGGTGCCCTTCTGGCCTTGCCCCTCGCTGACACACCTGGACTAGTCTATCCACTTCTCTCTACCTCTACTGTTCCCATCCTGGACAGCCACCTGCAGCCCTTGTCTGTCTGTTGCCCTGACCCTATTCCTGCCAACTTGCCACTTCCGCAGAGCAGCTGGAGTTGCCTCTGAGTTGGAGGCTCTGTCCTTCCTGCATTCCAATCACTGGCCTCAGTGTTTATTTGCATTCAGCCATGTAATCTTCACAGCAGCCCTGTGAGAGCAGGTGCTGGGGTGAGCGTTGTTTTACGGAGGAGGCCACTGAGGTACAGAGAGGTGTGGTTACCTTCAGAGGCCCCAGAGCTGTGGTGCTCTGCTGCTGAGCGAGACCACACTCCCTGAGCCACCACCAGTTCTGCCCTGTACCCTTCTCCTCCATCACGTTCTGGCTATGCTGGCCCCTTGGCCTGTGAGAGCCCCAAGTTCATTTTCTTTCTGGACTTCCACGAGTGCCCGTCTCTCTTCTGGGAATGCCATTCTTCCCTTTCTCTTGTTTTCCTGTCTAAACCTATTTGTTTCCTTTACATTTCACTTCAAATGTCATTTCCTAGAGAGGTCCTGTCTTATCCTTTCAATCTAAATTATAATTTGCTCTATGTAATTTTCTCTCCTGGCTCTCAGGATGTCTTTTAATTATGTATTTATGTGTATGATTGTGAGAGAGGCAGCAAACAGGATAGGTCTCTGGAGAGCTCTTTAAGAGTTCGGGCTCTGGAGCCAGGTACCTCAGATGGAATTCTGGCTCTGCCACTTCTACCTGTGTGGCCTTGAGCAGGTGATGTAACCTCTGAGCCTCAGTTTCCGCATCTGCAGAAATGGGATAATAACAGCATCACCTCATAAGGTCGTGGGGATGATCAGAGGATCAATAGATGTGAAGTAGTAGATAAGTGTTATCTGTTGTTATTTTTTTAGTGAGGGGTAAAGGAGAGATCGCCTGAAAGGCACGTGATTGTGATTCAGGGCCAGGGATGGAGCAGTGGCTCAGATACAGCTCATCTTCTCTTTTTGCCCAATGGAGCCTCCTCGTCCTCTCCCTCTTATCTACTGTGATTGTATTTTCCAGATCAGAGGTTGGTCTATGTGCTGGTGAAGGATTTCCTCAACTCTTAACAGGGATAATGGAAGTGCTCTGAGGATTAGGTGGGCTAGGACAGGGAAAGCCCTTGAGTAGGGGCTGACACACAGGGAGTCCTTTCTAACTGTGGGTTACTTGTTTCCCTGTCTCACATGTGACAGGGCCCTTGTGTCACCCTAGTGTGCCTGGCACTCACTAAATATCTGTTGAATTGAGAGATTGAGTGGGGACACATGAGTCTGCCCTGGTCTTGTCCTCTGTTCACCCCCGTGGTGGGGGCTCTGGGTGAATAGACAGATGATTTATACCACAGGTCTAGATCTGTGCTGAGAAGGTTGCACCAGGAAAGGATTCACCTGGGCAGGATGTGAGGTCCTGTGAGCTGAGCTTTGGAGAGTATGGTGGACAGGTGATTTTGTGAATAAGGCTTGTGCTGAGAGTTACTTTGTTGTGACTTGATGGGGCAGGGTATCCGAGGATGTAGCAGGGATTGTAGGAGTTGTAGGATTGTAGCAGGGATTGGAGGAGTTGGTGGAGGGGTTGGCTCAGGGACCCAGGTGAGAGAGGTGAAGGCCTGGATGGGGACCCTGGATGGGTAGAGGTGGATGTCAAAATCCCACTTCCTGTTTCTGGGTGCCTTCTGTGTCATAGGCCCTGAGTCAAGCATTCTACGAGTTGCCTTATTTAATCCTTGTGACTTTACCATGCAGCAGGGACCTCTTATTTGTCTGTTTATGTTTTTCAGATGGGGAAACAGGCTCAGAGAGGTGAGGTCACATGCCCAAGGCCTCACAGCTAGAGAGTAGCAGAGCTGGGATTCACCTCAAGGTCTGTGGGACTCTGCCTCTACTCTGGCTCTGCCTCTGCTGGCCAGCCTGTGTGGCCTTGGACAGGTGCTACTCCTCCCAGCCTCCTGCTCCCCTGCCCATATTGATCAAGGGCCTGACCAGACACAGGAGTCAAGCATGTGGGCCCAGAGGGCTTATTTGGTCCTCAGGATGGAGGGAGCTGGGTCTGAGTGCTGTGGGAGGACCTGGGGGCTGAGGCCAGGCAGGCTTCCTTGGGCCTTGAGTAGATAGAATGGGGTTTTCCTTGAGGCAGAAAGAGGAAGGGTTTTGGGTGGGAGGAGGAAGTAGGTGGGGCTGAGAAGTCATCTGGAGGAGCAGGGCATCTGCGTTCCACTTTCAACTCTGTTGCTGACACAGTCTGTGGAAGGTGAAGGGAACCTACAGCATGAGACTTCCCCTCCCAGAGCTTTGGTTTCTTCATCTATCAAATGGGCTGAATGTGGCCTCTGTCCCTCAGAAGTGATTCTGCTGAACTTCCAAGGATCAAGCACTTGGCACATTAGAGCTGTTGGCAGCTGCCATTCTTGGGGTGCCCATTGTGCACAGTGCTAGCCTCTTTCTAACCATTGCTCTCTTTTTAATTCTCTCAACAGATCTTTATGGCAGGTGTTGTCCCCTTGTTTAGGCAGAAATCCATAATCAGAGAGGTTGTGACTTGTCCCAGGTCACATAGCTACTGCCTGAAGCCTCCTGGATTAGAATCAGCTCTGTCAACTCAGAAGGCTGCTCTTTGGGGCATGGGAGGTTAAATGACTGCTAACCTCCGTGCCATGTGGCCTTGGGCAAGTCAGCTTACTTCTCTTGGCTTCCATTTCCTTATTTGTAAATTGGGGGTGATAATAGGGCTTGCCTCACAGTGTGGTTTGTGGATTAAATGAGTTCATGTGATTCAAGCATTTGGAGTAGTGCCTGACAGTCAGTGCTCTGGAAGTGTTGGCTGCTGTTATCTCCAGCTTACAGGTGACCCTCAGGACAGCCTTGTGTTTGGTTGTGGAGAGGTGCTACTGTTACTAGCCCCATTTCACTGGTGGGAATTCAGAAATCCCAGGTTATATGTCCAAGTTCACATTTACAGGGGTAGTCTCAGCAATCTTGTGTCCTGTCCCCTGTACAGAACTGTCGCCCCATTTGGGCAGATTTGGGTAGAGTTATAAGTGACAGAAACCCAACTCAAACTGGCTTAAGCCAAAATGAGAATTGACTGTAGCTGAAAATCCAAGCGCATTGTGATCCTGGGTTTACATGATGAACTCAGAAATCTTTCTCTATTGTTGGCCCTGTGTAGGCTTCATTCTCTCCTCACTTGATAGCACAGTGGCCCCCAGCAGCTCTGGGCTTATAGCCCACCATCTTAGCAGCTTCTGTGGAAAGAGCGCACTTGATTCCCAGTAGAGCCAGCACAGTTTGAGCCTCGAGTTTCCTGGGCCTGGTGGGCCCGTTTGCCTCCTTGGTGCTTGCTAGGGTGGATGAGAGGGATGGGGATGTGGTTGGGCCCACATGGATCTTACTGTTTGAAGATAGGGCATGGGGTAGGGGCATGAGGCTGGTTGCCTAAAGACAAGTCCATTAGGGCCGGCCCGGTGGCTCACTCGGGAGAGTGCGGTGCTGATAACACCAAGGCCCCGGGTTCGGATCCCATATGGGGATGGCCGGTTCGCTCACTGGCTGGGCGTGGTGCTGGCAGCACCAAGTCAAGGGTTAAGATCCCCTTACCGGTCATCTTTTTAAAAAAAAAAAAAAAAAAAAAAAGACAAGTCCATTAGTTCATGTGTTGTTTCTTTCACAAATATTTATTGAGCACCTACTGTGTGCCACAGGGTATACAAGTGGACAAAACACAAAAATCCCTTCTTCAGGGAGCTTCTACTGGGAGAAGACAGATACCATAGTAATCATGGTATAGAGGGTGATATAGAGCCTTGGGAAAAAATAAAGCAGGGTATAGGGAACTGGGAATGCTGCAGGAGGAGTGGTGGGTGGAGTTGTAAATAGGTTGGTTCAGGTGGGCCTAATTGGGAAGGTGGCATTTGGGCAAAGACCTGCAGGAAGTGAGGGAGCAAGACCCTTGGAGATCTGGGAAAAGAGCACCCCTGGCCAGGGAGAGGCAGGGCTGAGGTGGAGCCTGCCTGGTGATTGGGAAAGCAGCGAGGAGGTGGTGAGGCTGGAGAGGAGGACTTGAGGTCAGGGAGGTAATAGAGACTGGACCCCACAGGAGCTGCGGAGGCTGTGTCATGATGTCATTGTACTTGGGTGTGGTTACCGGAAGGGGGCAGCAGGAGGACCCTGGAGGGAGGAAAAGTGGCAGTCCCCCTGATCTATATGTTGACAAGTCCCTCCTTTCCCTGCAGACATCCGGCTCCGGGTTCGAGCAGAGTACTGTGAGCATGGGCCAGCCTTGGAGCAGGGTGTGGCCTCCCGGCGGCCCCAGGCACTGGCTCGGCAGCTGGACGTGTTTGGGCAGGCCACGGCAGTGCTGCGCTCAAGGGACCTGGGCTCTGTGGTGTGTGACATCAAGTTCTCAGAGCTCTCCTATCTGGACGCCTTCTGGGGTGACTACCTGAGTGGTGCCCTACTGCAGGCCCTGCGGGGTGTGTTCCTGACTGAGGCCCTGCGTGAGGCTGTGGGCCGGGAGGCTGTCCGCCTGCTGGTCAGTGTGGATGAGGCTGACTATGAGGCTGGCCGGCGCCGCCTGTTACTGATGGAGGAGGGGGGGGGGCAGCACCCGACGGAGGCCTCCTGATCCTGGATCTGGCAGGACTGACCCCACCACTGAGTCTCCGAGCTATCTTCTCCCCTGGAGGATGACCATCTCTGCTCCTAGAGGACTGTTACTGCAACAGCTCTGAGGACTGCAACAGGACGGTGGGCCACTTGACAGCCCCTCCCACAGGATGTGGGCTCTGGGGCCTAAACCACTTCCAGCTGAGTTTCCTTCCCAAGTTCTTCCCCCCACCCCCAGATGTGTTTCCTCAGCCTTAGGAGGCCAGCAGCTCATGCAGATCCCCAAAGGGAAGGGGGCATAACCATGCACTTACCAAAGGCCCCCTGCACATCCTGTCCCTGAATCTGGACTGTCTGCGTGCATGGTAGTGCACGCTCACCCACATACTACCCCCTCTGAAATCTCCTCTGAGCCCCTGCTCTGGCCTCTTCCACACACTTCTTTGGCCTAAAGGCTTCTCTCTCAGGATCTCCAATTTTACCACCCCCAACCTGGGCTTCAGCCACGCCAGTGGGCACTGGAGCTGGGGTACACATGGGGCCTGCTCACCTTACCAACATATCTCTAGCCAGCCAGGGCTCTGCGCAGCTTCCAAACACAAATCTGGCTCTCTTCACTTTCCCCTCCTCCCCAGAGCTGGATGAAGACTTGCACCTGGACTGAGTATCACACGTGGGTGTTGTGGCAGCATAGACCAAGGCTTATTGTTGCTTATGGGGCCAGGACCAGAAAACAACTGCCTTTTTGGAAAGGAAAGGCAAGGGCTTGGGAGCTGATGGGAAAGACCTTTTATAAATGGCACCAATAAAACTGCCCTGGAAGGGGCATAGGTGGACATCAAGGCTTTCTAGAACTCTGTTGGTAGGGGAAGGGGTATTCTTGGCTCAGTGTTAGGGGTTGGAGGGTAGGCAGGATGCTGGATCATCTGCCAGCTACTATCATATGCTTGCTCTTTTGGGGCCTCACTTTTTTCATCTGTCAAAGGACAAAATACTGCCTTGGAGTCATAAACTTAGCCAACCCTGTTCACACATGCTTTGTTCTTGTATATCCTCCTGTGTGGGTGGGTGGGGGTGTCTCAGGATTTTTAACTTGTTCAGTGAGGTGGGCCAGCCACCCCCAAGGTTGATGGAGCCCCAAGGTTTGGGAACTGAAAGATAGGCAGCTAAGGGTTTGCTATCCTGGAATTTCTCTCCACATGATTCCCCAGCCCGCGTACCCTCTGGACATTCACCTTCTCTTAACCTGGGTCTCTGTTCGCCCAACACTTCTTCCTGCTGTTCTGCGGCTACAGCTGAGATTGTTGCCTCTTTTGCCCTTTCCCCAACCCCGGTGTAAAGGCTCAGGAACTCAAGTTTCTTATGCAATACTCATGTTTTCCTTCCTGAGGGGTAAGTTGGGCTGCGGAGTTGGGTGTAGGGTGGGCAGGGATTCCCAAGGGCCTGCCTTTCCTGGGGGAAAACGTGCACCTGCCCACACCTTGGAACCTGTCCTGGATTCCTGACCTGTGTGTTTCTTTTTGGTTTTTTTAAAGATGACTAGTAAGGGAATCTCAACCCTTGACTTGGTGTTGTCAGAACCACGCTCTCCGAAGTGAGCTAACCGGCCATCCCTATATGGGATCCGAACCCGTAGCCTTGGTGTTATCAGCACCACACTCTCCCGAGTGAGCCATGGGCCGGCCCTACCCTGACCTGTGTTGATGTACATGGATGTAGTGGCAAGTCTAGGAGTTGAGTCCTGTCCACAAGCCAAAGCCTGGTCCAGCCAGCTGCTGTGATCCCACACCCGGTCTTTATGCTCTTTATGGGAGCTCTCAAGTTCTACTTGGCACCTACTCAAGATCTGTTTAATACTTAGCCACTCTGTGTGGATTTTATCCCCATTTTTGATAGGAAATGATCTCAGAGGGGAAGTGGCTTGCCTGAGGGACACAGAAGAACTGAGGAGAGTATCTCTACCCTAGTGACAGCAGTTAGGTTGGGGAGTGCGGTGGGGCTTTTACTTTCTTACTCCCACCCTTCACTGGAGCTGGGGGCTCTCCTTGGCCTGCGATAGGATTTGTTTTCATGACCTAAGATTTGAGGCTCTTCTCTACTTGGGGTTTACCTGTGTTTGCAGGTGGGCGCTTCTAACTACTGGGCTAAATTCCAGGGTCCACCTCTCTCTCCCTGGATCCCTGAGGCTTGTCTCTTTCCTCATGGGTGGCGGTCCCGCCTCCTGGCTGGACATGCTTCAGGCCCCGCCCCCTGCTCCCGTTCCACGCGACAGGCCCCGCCCCCTTCTTCCGTCTGCTCCCGCACCCTTTTCAGCCCCGACCCACCTCTCGCCCGCGCGTGCGCTCCGTGCATTAAGTACGGAACCCCGAGGCTGAGGGAGCCCGCAGGCGCGGTGCTTGGCGTTGGCGGGAACCACGAGGCAATCTCGCGCCTCCTGAGCGTCCCTGAGCGCGTGAGCTGTGGAGCTCGCCTAAGCTCGTCCGGGTGTGCGAGGGCCGCTGGGGGAGCCGAACAGACCTTCCAGGCCCAGAAGTGGGTCAGACCCAGGCCATGGGGATGACCCAGGCCATGGGGATACCCCAGGGAGATAAAAAAGCCTCAGAGGTCGAGAAACAGGATTCTGTGGGTCAGGGCACAGGGGCCTGTGGAACTCAGAGGAAGGTGGGCCATGGTTCGACAGAGGAGAAAAGCCTGGGACTGGCCCTTGGAGGATGAATAGGAGTTCAACATAAGGACAGGAGGTATTCCAGACAGAACAGCCTTTGTGAAGGCTTTGGAACATTCTTGAATGGGGTGTAGAAAGACGGATGGATGGAGTCGAAGTTAATTGGAAATGCAGAGCCAGCCAGCCCCTCATTTGGTCCGCGGTCATTTGCTACCATGTTCTTAAGTGTGGGGAGCAGGAACCGGCAGAGAGACAGACAGGGACCCTGACAGTTACAAGATAAGGTGGTAACATGAGGCAGGCCCAGTGTGCCTGGGGCATGGCAGCACATGTTTCACAAGGCCTCCCGTGTGCCAGGCCCTGAGCTGGGCTCTGCTGGGCACCCTGACAAGACTCCAGCCTGGACACTGGCTCTGGAGAGCTCCTGTTCTGGTGGGTGAGGTAGACTGGGACACAATGGGTCACAGCCCAGAGTGGTCAGAGCCATGACTGAGCAAATGGCAAAGGCTGGAGGAGCCCAGAGGACACTGAATGGAGGGACCTAGGAGGGCATTAGGGATGGGGAAGCTCCCTGTTCATTTTATTAAAAATTACCACCATCACCACCACTAATATACATTTTCGTTGTGAAATATAACATTCAGAAGATTATATAAGACAAATGTACAGTTAATGTTACCAGAGAACACCTGAGCCATCTGTGCCAAGAAAATCATTACCAGCACCCCAGGAGTCCCCTTGTCCACCATTTGTGTCTTCCTGATCACAACCCCCATCCCCTTTCCCCTAGCTAAAAACACCATCCTGACTTTTTTTTTTTTTTTGTCCTTTTTGAGACCGGCCGCACCGTGCTCAGCCAGTGAGTGCACAGTGCATGGCCATCCCTATATAGGATCCGAACCCGCGGCGGGAGCGCTACTGTGCTCCCAGTGCCGCACTCTCCCGAGTGTGCCACGGGCTCCGCCCCCATCCTGACTTTTATAGTAATTAATTCCTCGCTTTTCTTTAACTTTTTGGTTTTTCTTATTTTAAAAAAGATGACCGGTAAGGGGATCTTAACCCTTGACTTGGTGTTGTCAGCACCACGCTCTCCCAAGTGAGCCATGGGCTGGCCCTAACTTTCTGGTTTTTCATTACTTAATGATATGCATTGCATAAAGTTGGGGATACATTCTGAAAAATGCGTCATTAGGCAATTTCATTATTATATGAGCGTCATAGAGTGTACTTACACAAATCTATATGGTATAGCCTACTACACACCTAGGCTATAATGGTATAGGCATTACAGTCTTATGGGACCACTGTTGTATATACAGTCTGACATTGACCAAAATGTTTTATGGTGCATGACTAATTTTGTTTCTTCTTGAACTTAATTAAATGGAGTCATATGGTATGACTCCTGTTGTGTCTGGTTTCTTTTGCTTCAGTGTTCTGTTTGTAAGAATCTTCCATGTTGTGCTTATCTGTAGTTGACTCATTTTTCTTGATGTATGGTATTTCATTATATGAATATACCACAATTAGTTTGTACATTGAACTGTTGACAGACATTTGGGTTGTTTCCAGTTTGGGGCTTTTATGAATAATGCTGTTGTGAACATTCTTGTGCATATTTTTTGGTGACCAAATGCTTATATTTCTTTTTTTTTTTCCTTTTTGTCCTTTTTTGTGACCTGTAACGGGATCACAACCCTCAGTGCCACGCCTGTACTGCGACCGGCAACGGAATCGCAACCCTTGGTGTCGCACCTGCACTGTGCTCAACCAGTGAGCGGACCGGTCTCTATATGGGATCCGAACCCTCAGTGGGAGCGCCGCCACGCTCCCAAGTGCCGCACTCAACCGAGTGCACCACCAGGCCAGCCCTCTGATGGGATACACCTAGAAGCAGAATATGCTCAGGTTTAGTAGGTACTGTCTATATCATTTCCTATAACTGCTATAACCAATTACCACAAACATGGTGGTTTAACGCAACAGAAATTTATTCTCTCACAGTTCTGGAGGCCAGAAATCTAAAATGAGTTTCGCTGGACTGAAATCAAGGTGTCAGCAGGGCCATGCTCCCTCCTGAGGCTCTAGGGGAGAGTCCATTCCTTGCCTCTTCCAGCTTCTGGTGGCAGCCAGCATCCCTTGGCTTTTGGGGGCATCATTCCAATCTGTGTCTGTGGTCACATTGCCTTCTGTTCTGCCTGTGTCACATCTTCATCTACCTCCCTCATAAAGATACATGTGATTGCATTTAAGTCCCACTCAAATAATCCAGGACAATCTCCTCATCTCAAAATCCTTTTATCACATCCGCAAAATCCTTTTTGCCATTCAAGGTAACATTCATAGGTTTCAGGGATTAAGTCTGGACATCTTTGTGGGGACATTTTTCTACCTACTGTACTGCCAAACTGTTTTTCTAAAGTGGCTGTACTAGTTTACTCTCCTACCAGCACTGAATGAGAGTTCTCTTTCCTTCACGTCCTCACCAATACTTTGTATTATCAGGTGCTTTAATTTTGCTGATCTGATGAATGTGTGGTAATATCATTGCGGTTTATTTTTGTTCCCTCTGATGATAAATTTCTACTCGCTCTTTTTGTTTGTTTGTTTTTTGCAGCTGGCTGGTACAGGGATCAAACCCTGGACCCTGGTGTTATCAGCACCACACTCTAGCCAGCTGAGCTAATTGGCCAGCCCTCTGCTCATTCTTAAATGAGGAGTAGGAGATACTTGAGTGGATATAGTGGACAAGAGCATTCTAGGTAGATGGAATAGCATGTATGAAGGTCTCGGGAAACATCGTTTAAGTTGAATAAGAGGGTTTTTTTAATTTTGTTTTTTAGGATTAGGTTATTTATTTATTTACTTATTTTTTTTTATTTTTTATTTTTTAAAGATGACCGGTAAGGGGATCTTAACCCTTGACTTCGTGTTGTCAGCATCACGCTCTCCCAAGTGAGCCACGGGCCAGCCTCTTAGCATTAGGTTATCTAAAGGAATGCAGAGAGATAAATGGAACAAGATCAAGGGTAAATAAAATGCAGAGGTAGACTTTTGTTTTTCTTTCAACTACCAAGTCATTCAACAAACATTTACCAACTTATATGAGAGTAATTCAAAAATTTTGGGAATTAAAAGATAATGTGAGGGCCGGCCTGGTGGCGCACTGCTACAGTGCGCCGCTTGGGAGCACGGCGGCGCTCCCGCCGAGGGTTCGGATCCCACATACAGACTGGTTCCCGCTCACTGGCTGAGCGAGGTGTGGGCGCAACACCAAGGGTTGCGATCCCGTTGCCGGTCCCGGTCCGGTACGGGCGCGACACTGAGGGTTGCGATCCGTTGCCGGACACGAAAAAAGACAAAAAGGAAAAAAAAAAAAAAGATAATGTGAAACTTTCCATGAAGTTTCTGAAGTACCCTTGTACTTCTCTTCTAGGTACTACAGGATGGGTTAGATCCGATCCCTCCCTTGATGAACTCTGGCTTAGTAGGGGACATGATCATTGGGACATCTCAAAGGGATGTGGGAGCAGAGATGAGGTGGCTGCTGACTCTAATTTGGCTTTGCAGAGCCCAGGCTTCCTTCAGGCTTAGGTCCTCAGGTTCTAACCTTTCTATCCCCCTTCCTCATTGACATCTGTTGACTCTTAAGTCACTTCCCTCCATTCCTGAAGATCCAGCATCTGCTCACAGACTTCCTCTCCACCTCAATCTGTGCTGTCCTGCCGGGATATTTCACTGCCCTGAGATGATCCGTCTTTCCAATTATCTAGCCTCAGAGTGTCTTTCCCTCTCATCCCTGGTAACCGTCATCCCACTCTACCCATTCCACTCCTGCGACCACACCTTGGACTCAGTCATTAACTGGAAGCATAGCATACATAGCAAACATTTTACTGAGCACTTATACCACATGCCAGGCACTGTGCCAGATGCTTCACATGTTTCTATCCCTCACACTAACCTGCAAGGTTGGTATTGGCATCCCCACTTTACAGATGAGGATACACACTCAGGAAGGTGAAGTCACTTGCCTGGGTGACACATTTAGTAAAATGGCAGATCCAGGATTCTAACACAGGACTGTCTGAGTCCCAAATTTAAAATTTTTGGTTTTAACCACAAGCCAGTACTATCTTTCATGTTTGAAATCCAGAATCCTGTTCTATGATCCCAGCACCTGCCTTTCAGGTCTGACAGGCCCTCATTGCCATCTCGCCTGTAGCATCGACTCATAGTGAGCTCCACTCCCTTGATCCCTCTGTTTTCTGCCAGTCTGCCAGACCCCTACTGGCTTCTCTCCCTTCCCTGCCCAGCCAGAGTGTCATATTGGACCATCTAATCTCTCTCACTAGCTCCCTAATAGTCAGAGTCCCAGCAGGAAACAGAAGGCACCACAGCTGGGATTTTGAGAATAATTTAATGAAGGGACTATTTGCAGAGGTGTGGGCAGGGTTGAGGGAACCAACAAGGGAGGTGAAGGCAGTAGGAAGCTGTGACTGCCCTTAGGTCTGAAGGGCTGAGGAGATGGTATTGCTGGAGCCCCGCGAGAGCCATGGCACACACCTGAGAGGAGCTGGAGTTGTGGAAGGGTACAGCCACTGCGAGAACCAAGGTACTGAGACAGAGCTGGGAGTAGGAGACGAAATATCCAGAAGGCTTTCTTTTCCCTCTCTGTAATGCCCTGCTGGTACTTCACTTGGGGAGAACCTAATGAGAAGTCAGAGGTCAAGGGAGCCCAGATGATGCCATCCATATGCATAGAGAAGGGTGGAGGGTGGACCTGGAGGGCAAATGGAAAATGACCAGCATACACTCTCAATTCCTGTACACCCCTCACCTTCTGCCTCATCTACCAGCACATCCCTAACCCTGGTCCAGGTGGTTGAGCTTGGCTCAGGGAAAAATGATGGCAAAGTGGTACATATGGGAGCCACTCCAACTTTTTTGGTCAGCCCCCTCTCTCAGTCATCACTCTCTCTTGAGTATCTTCCTGACCCTACTTTTTCAGCCTTAAATAAAATTGAGGCAAATCAGTTATGATTTCCTTCAGCTTCATATTCAAACATACATGTTTCTGCACCCACATTTACTTCACTTCTCCAGGCTCTGTTCTAGTCCCACCCCACCACCCGTGCATTGTTCATTCCATCACAATTCCCCAGAATATCACTCCATCACTCTTCCTTACTCTGTTCCCACATTCTTCCCTCTTTTCTCTCCTTCTCAGCATATAAATATATCCAAATTTCCACCATCTTAAAAACTCACAAAATAACTGTACCTCCCTCTGTTCAGTGCTCCCCTAATGCACGTCCTTTGTTGTCCTTCTCGTGTCAGCCCAAATTCTTGAAAGAACAAGTATGAATTAGGGTTCTTTGGCTGCAAGCAACATAGACTGACTCTTGCTAACTTAAGCAAGAAAGGTATTTATAGGAAGGAAATGAGGGTGGCACCGATAACAGTGGGAGAGACCGAAGAACCAGTGTTTTAGTCCATTTTGTGTTGCTGTAACAGAAATACCTGAGACTGGGTAATTTATAAAGGAAAGAGGTTTATTTGGCTTATGATTCTGGGACAGCCGCATCTGGCACAGGCCTCAGGCTGCTTCTACTCATGGCGGAAAGTGGCAGGCAGCCGGTGGGTACAAACAGATCACATGGCGAGAGGAAGCAAGAGAGAGGAAGCCAGAGAGAGAGAAGGTGCCAGGGTCTTTTTAAGCAACGAGCTCTGGTGGGAACTAATAGAGCAAGAACTCACTCATTAATTCCCCCTCCCCCAGGGAGACCATTAATCCATTCATGAGGGATCTGCCCCCATGACTCAAACAGTTTCCAACACTGCCACGTTGGAGATCAAATTTCCACATGAGTTTTGGAGGAGACAACACATCCAAACTCCATCAACCAGGCTTCAGAAAAGACTGGAACCAGGGAGTACTGGGGATTGAGGTAGCAGGAAGAAGGAATGGCAGTTTCTTCAGGACGCTGGCTGCAGCCTGAATAAGCTCCAACCAGGTTTGGGCCTCCTATAATGTAAGCTCATGATTCAAATTCCAGGGAAAGCTTCTGATTGACGCAGCTTGAGTCATGTGGGCTCCCCTTGACCTGTCGACAGCTGGGTGCCCTGACAGTCTCACAGAAATGTATTCAGTAGGCCATGGGTGGTTACTCAGAGGTAAGTCAGGAAACTGTTACAGAGGATGGGCAGGCAGGAACAAAACATGACGACAGAGCAGTCCTGCTCACCAGCCCCATCAGAGTCTCAACTCACTGAAACCATTCACATTGAGAGTGCAAGGACCTTCTCTCGCCAAATCCAAGGACATTTTTCAGTCTCTATCTACAATTTCTAACTGCATTGAACAGTACTTCACTCTTGGCAATTTTTCCTCCCTTGGCTTCTGCATAACAAATCAACCCAAAACTTAGTATCTCAAAACAACAAACATTTATTATCTCAAAGTTCCTGTGGATCAGGAATCCATAAGTGGCTTAATTGAGGGGCTGTGGTCTCCTCTGAAGGCTTGGGTTGTGGGCGGGATAGCATGACATAGTTTCCCCTAGGGTGGATGAAACAACACAGAGAGAGAAAGATAAAGGGAGGGAGCAGGGGAGAAAAAGAGAGAGACAGACACGCACATAGGTGCACACACACGTGACACATGGAAGCCACAGTCTTTTTATGATCTAATCTCAGAAGCGATATCCCATCACCTCTGCCATATTCTGTTCATTAGAAGTGAGTCACTAGGTTCAGCTCACACTCAAGCAGAGTTCATCACACAAGGCATGAGTGTAGGAGGCTTCGTAGCATCTGCCTACCATAGCTTCCGTGATGAAGCAGGCTCACAGTTCCCTTCCTTGCTCTCTGACAACATATTCTCTGGTCCACTGAGGAACTCTTCTTTCTCTCTCTACCTTTGAAATGTGGGTCTTCCCCTGGGCTCCTTCCGTGGCCCATAGATCTTCACATTCTGCATATTCCTCCTGAGAGGCACCACCGACTCTCATGATTTCAGCTATCAACCGTATGCTAATGATGCCCAAATCTTCAGTCCAGACCTCTCCCCATGATACTGCACACAAATATATTCTAATATAGACTGTAGAACCAATATAACTTTTTGCTGTATCCAGGACATGTCCCATAGACACCTCAGACACAAGAGTTCAAAAAAGAAGTTAGCTGAATAAATTCTGTGCATCCTCCTGTTTTCTCCCATCTCAGTGAGTGGCACCTCCATCCACCCAGGCAGCCAGGTGAGAAACACGGCCATCATCCTTGGCGCCGTCCTCTCCTCCACCATCATATCCAAACGTAAAGCTCTGCTGACTTGACTTACCTGCAGGTTTTTCAAACCTACTGCCTCCTCTGTGTCCCTGATACCAATGTTGTAATACGGCCTTAAGCATCTCTTGCCCAGGATATTGCAATAACTTCCTGATTTTTCTTACCTCTATTTGTCCCCTCAAATGCATCCTCTTAAAAATGCAAAGCTGCCTCTGATGAAAACCCTTCAGTAGCTCCTCATCTAATCTGCGATCGGATTGGGGCCCCATCCAGCCTCTTCGGAAGCATCTTTCTCTTTCGGTTTGTGTTTAGCGACCCCAACTGCCTGCCTGCATACAACCTGCTCTTCCTCATGCGCATGCTTTTGTTCATGCTGTCCTCTGATTTTAATACCCCTTTCTCCCCATTGGCAGGACAATTTCCCCTTTATGCCTTAAACTTGTGAGTAAGATGGAAGCAAACGCAAAGATTATCGGCATAGAGAAAGTAGTTGTGGGAGGGGATGATTTACCCTGGCAGAGTAGCCCAGACAGAGCAAGAGAACCAAGAGAGTCAGATAGGACTGACTGTTTTATTTAGCAAACTGTTGTATTTAGCAAAGAGGAAGCTGTTGAGCGGGGACAGCGATGGGAGCGGCCTGGCCTGGGCTCTGGATGGGTGGAGACCGGGGCCTGGCCTTGGAGCTCTTAGTCTGCAGTAATGCATCATCCTAGCCACCAGGGGGCAGTGGCCACACGGAATCCAGGTAGGAGGAATTCACTGGGGCTAGTAAAATGTGGGCCGGGATTGGGGGATTGGTCCAAAGCAGAGGCAGTTTCCTAGCAGGAGGGACGTCCCTGTGTGAAGGCAGAATGAAAGATGTTCTGGGAAGTTCTGGGAAGGAGGCTCTTTCTGTGGGCGCAGATTGGAAGTTCCCGGTCCTGTCTTGCAGTTTCCCTCTTGTGGACCTTTGGGGGCAGGGGGCGCTGGTGGGGCTTGTTCAACACGGGACTTCCAATAGCCATGGGTTTTGTATTTTAGATCTTGATTTTCTCTGCTCTCATTTCCTGATAGTCCTACTTTGAATTCTGTGTTCAAAACATGCTGAATGGTCACGGGTTCGAGTTCCGGTACTGGCCAGCCGCCAAAAAATAAAATAAAATAAAATAAAATGACATGTGGGATTTTTTCAGTTCTCATCTGCTTCTATGTGAAAGTCCTTCCATGGAAATGCCTCCCCCACCCCACCTCCCCCTTTTCCTTCAGGTCTTATCTCAGGCATCACCTCTGCCCAGAAGCCTTCCCTCACTGCCCCCTCCACCTCCTCTTGGCTATTAATGTTCTGGCTTGTAATCTCTTGTTTATTCATTTATTTGCAGTTAGGTATATTGTGGTATAATTTACATAAAATAAAATTCACCAATTTAAAATGTACAATTTGATGAGTTACACAAACACACACACACATACAGTCACGTAACCACCACCACGATCATGATACAAAACATTTCCATTACCCCCAAAAGTTCCCTCCTGTCCCTTTGCTGTCAGTCCCCTCCTCCTACTCCAGCCCCTTGCGACTACTGATCCACTTTCTGTCATGATAGTTTTGCTCTGTCTAGGATTTCATGTAAATGGAATCCTACGGCATGTAATCTTCTACATCTACCTTCTTTCACTTTGCTTTTGAGGCTCATCCATGTTGCTGCGTGTATCAATAACTATTTATTGTTTATTTCCCTCCCCAGATGAGGGGTTTCTGTGAGGGCAGAGTTGCATCTCTTCACCTTTGTTTCTTCAGCTTGAAGCTTAGTGCTAATGCATAGTAGTACTCAGTACATGTTTCTTAAATGCAACTGAATCGAATGCCCTGGAAAGCCAACCTAGGAGAGCTTTGGAACCTGGGATGTGTAAGGTAGGACCCAACTGCAAGATGAACTTGGCCTTTGCGTTGCACTTCACCTACTCCATTTAACCTGGCTGTTTCCACTCAGCAGGCCCTTGCTCCTCTGCCTCTTTCTTTTTTTTTGACCGGTAAGGGGATCGCAACCCTCTGCACCACGCTCAGCCAGTGAGCGCACCGGCCGTCCTATATAGGATCCGAACCCGCGGCCTCTGTGCTACCAGCACCGCACTCTCCCGAGTGAGCCACGGGCTGGCCCTCCTCTGCCCCTTTCTAATCTCCTTCTCTACACCTGTTCCTCAGTTCCCCACTCCTGGTCTAAGCCCCCTGCTCCATGGCCCACTCCAGCCTTCTCTGGTCTTTGGAAGTCTCCACACTGCTGAGCCCTCACCTCCCAGAGTCTGCCAGTCTCTCAGCTCCTTCTACTACCTCTTCCAGGAACCTGCCCCTTCAGGTGCCTCTGCCTAGTGCTGTGTACCTCTCTTGGAGCTAATGATGGAGGCAGCTGGCTGCTCCATTCTGGGGAGCTAGCTTATGATTTCTCTTCCTTTCTCTCTTTTGCTTCTTCCTCATCCCTCCACTAAAACACCTTCCCCCAAAGAGGCCCTTTAAAGAATCTTTAAATTTTGTTCAGACCAGAAAAGCCTCTGTTTCTCTCTTACTTATTTTCCATGGCTCCTTCCCTCTTTCTCCCATCTCCTTTCTCTCCTCGCCAGTCTCCTTCACTCTTCTTGACACCTCACTCTGCTCTTTTCTCACCACTCACCTTCCTTCCTCCTTCTCCCAGCCTCCCCGCCTTTCTCTCCCACCCATTCTCCTATCCTTGTCCTCCTCCCTCTTCACCTGCTCTCTGTCCATCTGCCTCTTTCCTCAGGTCTTCCTTCCTCCTTTCCTAGATCCAGTTTCAGTTCCAGGTCTCTTCTTTTTGCCCCTTCTCCCTGCAACACTTCCTCCCTTCTTCTACCAGTTTCCTTCCTTCCTCCCTTGTGTGTTTCCATTTCCCTTATCTTATCCCCTTTATCCTCAGGGGATGTAAGGGAGACCCAAGTTTTGTGACCAAACACCAAGATGTTCACACACACACGGTCACAGATACATGAAGAGACACGTTGCATTAGTGAGCCTGTGCATTTACCTAGAGATACATTCAGATGCACACACACAAGAGCATCCACAGCTTGCAATGTATTGCACTTAGTATACGACAGTACTATTATTTTTATACAAGTTTCTGAAATGTGAACAGGCAAAATGAGTGAGAGCTAAGCACAAAAATTAACTTGCATGGGAAGAGCTGTGCACGTGTGCACCCAACCCAGAGACAGCCTTCACTGAGACACACAAGCACGCATACCCCTCAGAGGAAGCTAGTACTTCTGGAATTGGGGCTCTTTCAGAAGCAGAGAGAGCACACGTGTTTTCGCGGTGTGTTGTGCACAGTGTACCATGTGCATCTTTGCATGTGCCTTGTGTGTATACATGTGTTGCATCAACCCTCATGGAGTCATGACTCAGGGCTGGGTGGAGCCCTCAAGATCACTTAGGACAGCCTGCACTCAGGTCTTGCTTGAGTCTCCTGTGATCTACCTCTGGTAAGTACGTGAGGGATGTCAGCTTCTGCTTAATATGAATATTCTGGATAATTAAGAGATATCAATCATACATAGGCTTTGGACCATAGACACTGAACATATAGTCCAGCAAGCATATGATATGGATTTATTCGATCCTTAACATTGGTACTCATGTGCTTAGTATGTACTCATTGTATACATAATTATCATGTACTTCATCATTCTTAGAAGTGATGAGACCATACTCCATGCCACCCCCATGTGCCAATCCTTCTAGATGCTGGGGGTGAGGCAGGGAACAGGATATCGTTGGCCCCTATCCTGTCCTGGAACTTCTCTTCTAGTGTACAGGGTGTCTGTAACTCCTCTTGGGTCTATTATACACATATAGTCTGGGGGTCTCAGGAAACTGCTGGGTATATTCATTGCAGGGTTCAATGTCCCTTATTTTTCCTTCCAGAGTGGGCAGTTTGTGTATTGTCATTACACACACGCCCCTTTTGAGTTCCTTCCTCCTGGCAGAATTATTTTTTTGGCAGCGGCCAGTGCAGGGATCCAAACCCTCGACCTTGATTTTATCAGAACCACACTCTAACCAACTGAGCTAACTGGCCAGCCTGAGTTCCTTCCTTACTAGTGGGACTCCACGTGACTTTGCATGCAAGCTGGGGGTGGGGGAGTGTAACTTTTTATGTTTAGTTGTGTTATATGCACTCTGTGGGTCACCAGAATCTGCTCATGGGTGTCTATTATGTTCACACCAGGTAGGCCTATATTAGGTTGGTGTGTTTACTTTCTAGGCATGGGGGATAGGGTACTTCCTGCATTCGTGTTGTGCACACACACTGTGGGTCCTGGGAAGCTGCTGGGTTTGTGGCTACTGGGTAGTTCTGTGTCCATTATGTTCATGTTCATGCCCTGTAGGTTCCATGTGCCTAGTTCGTATGCGAGTGGGGTGGGTGTTTCCTGTATGTTTTGGTTGTGCGTACACAGTGCGGAGTCCAACAGCCTGCTCCATATAGGGGGTATTAAGTGTTTCCATGTCTGTCATGTACATGCCACATAAGTCCTTGAATCTACTTTGTATGCACATGGGGTAGGTATTTCTTGCATTCATTTGTGTTTTGTACACAATGTGGGTCCCAAGAGGCTGCTCCGCACAGGGAGCAGTAGGTAGCAACATGTCAATTAATGCCCGGGCTGCACAGGTCCGGAGTACTTACTTTGTACACCCGCGGGGTAGGTGTTTCCTGTATTTATTTCTGTTATGCACTTGCAGTGTAGGTCCCAGGAGCCTCCTCTGTACATGTGGGCAGTTGGGGATTCTCATGTTTCTCTCACGCACACGTCGCGAGGGTCCCGCGTGTCCACTCAATACGCGCGCGGGGCAGCCACACCGGTAACAAAGCGAAGGGCGGCTGCGGCTGCTGAGCTGAGACCGCGCTGCGCGTGCCCACGTCCTCCTTCCTCCTCTCCCCACACCCCCTCCTGGGTCTGGGTACCACTCTCAGCCCCGTCCTCCTCCCCACACTGCCTCGCCCCCACCGGCAGGGGGCGGGAGCCACACACCCTCTCCAGACCCAGCGCAGACGTTCCCCTGGCTCAGGGCCCCTTCCTTCTCTGCCCTCCTTTCCTTTCTCCCCCTCTCCAGCCATACTGTGCCTGGCACAGGAGAGGTGCACAGTGACTGGGCACTGCCCTCCTCTCTTCCCTGCCTTCTCTTCTCCTCTCTGCCATTCTTCTCTCCCCTCCCACCTGTCCTGTCCCCCTTAGTGCCCTCCTAGACCCTCTTGTCACTCTCCTGGTCTCTGCTCTCACCCCAGCCTGCCCCTTCCTGCTCCCCCTGGGCTCTGTCTTTGTCCCCCCTCCGTGTCTTCTCCAGGTCTCATTCTCTATGTTTGACTGTCCATCTATCTCTTCCTGTCTCTGTCTTGTATCTCCCTGTGGATCTCTGTCCACCAGAAAGCCTCTTCCAGTTCTGTCTCCATCTCCCTGTATCTCTCTCTGTGCCTCCTTAGGTTTCTCATTTCCCGTGTCTTTCTTGCAGTCTCTGTCCATGTTTCTCTGGGTCCCTCTGTGTTTCTCTGCATCACTTTGATTCTCTAAGTCAATGTCTTTGCTTTCTATCTCTCACTGGCTGTGTATTTCTTTTTTGTCTCTTTTTAATGTCTTGGTCTCTGTGTCTCTTTTGTACATTTCTTTCTGTCTCTGTTTCTTAGGTTCTCTCTTAGAATCCCTATGTATTTTTCTCTGTGTTTCTGTCTACATCTCACTAATCATCTGTCTCCTTGTCTGACTCTCTCTTTCTCTCAGTCCGTCTCTGTCTGTCTCTGTATCTTTTGGTTTCTGTTGATGTCTGTTTCTTTCTGACTTTACTCACTCTCTCTCTCAATGTCTCTTTCTTCAGTCTCTGATTCTGTAGGTCTATCTCTCTTATCTCTGTCTGTCTATCTCTCTGTGCCTCTCTCTCTTTGTGCCTGTCTCTTTCTGTCTCTGTATCTCTCCAACTATACCTGGCCTCTTCATCCTCTCTCCCCACATATGGCTCTTTCACCTATCTCTGATTCTTACATGTCTGTCTCTCTTATCTCAACGTCTCTCTATCTTTTTCTGAGTCTCTCTCTCTCTCTCTTTCTCTTTTTCTCTCTCTCTCTCTCTATATATATAATCTGTATTTCCCTGTCTCTGTGTGTCTGCTTCTCTGTGGCTGTCTTTCTGGCTCTGCATCTCTCTCTCTGCACGGACCCCTTCTCTTTATCTCTTTGTCTCTTGGTGTCTCCGTGGTTCTTGGTACCTCTCTGTGCCTTTGTGTCCCCATCTGCTGCCCATCTCTCTCCTCTTCCCCCTGCACTCTGTCCCTGTGTCTGTACATTTCTGTGTGTCTCTGGACATCTCTCTGCCTCCATGTCCCCTGTACTCCCCACTCTCTCCTTTCTCCCTTTCCTCTTTGTCTCTGTGTGTCTCTTCAAATCTCTGGCTTTTAGGGCCTCTGCCTGACTTTGAGTCCCCCTCTGCTCCCCACCCTTCTCTGTCTCTCCTCTCTCTCTGTGTCCCTGTGCCTACTTGTTTCTGTGTGTCTTTGTGTGTCTCTGTCTCTGAGCATCTGTCTCTATGAGTCTTTCCCCACCCCTGTGTCTTCTGTGCTCCCTGCCCTGTCCCCTCTCCCTTTTCTCTCTGTCTCAGTCTCTGGCTGTCTCTGTCGCTGAGTAACTCTGTGAGTCTCTGGGCCTCAGGGTCTCTCCCTGCCTTTGAGTCCCCCTCTGCTCCCTGCTCCTCTCCCTTTCCCTGTTGTCTCTTTCTATGTGTCTGTGTCTCTTTGTCTCTGAGTATCTCTGTGAGTCTCTGTGGGTCTCAAGGCTTCTCCTCGTCTTGGTGTCCCCCTCTCCTCCCCACCCCTCCCCTCTCTTTGTCTCTGTGTATCTCTGCATATCTCTGAGTCTCTGCCTATCTCTGTGTCTCTCTGTCTCTGTGCGTCTCGGGCCTCTCCCTTGCCTCCGTGTCCCCTGCGCTCCCCGCCCTCTCCCGCTCCCTCTCTCCCCCCTCGCTCTCTCGCTCGCGCTCTCTCTCTGAGCATCCTTGGGCCCGGGGTTGCCATGGGGACAAGGTGGGAGCCGGGGATGGCGCGCGCCTGGGCTCGCGCCGGCAGCTCAGGCGAGGAGCAGCGGCCAGAGCAGCGCCAGCAGCAGGCAGCGAGCGGGCGCGGGAGCGGGAGCGGGAGCGGGGGTAGCGTTGGCGGCGGCGGCTCCTCCTCGGCCATCCCCTCGGAGCCGTGCAGCTGACGCGCATGGCGAAGACAGCGGCGCCTACCA